>NW_010288361.1:755-963 GCF_000700745.2 Antrostomus carolinensis | reverse complement strand
TCCTCTTATCTGTCACACTGGGCCGGACCCGTACGCCCCATCCAGCCCCCCCAGACCAACTTCAGAGGCTGAAATCCCCCCAAAACATCCTCAAGTTTGTCAAACCCTTTTCCCAGGGCTGATTTCTGTAGATTTTCACCCTTTTTTGCATCTAAATGACCCCACCAGCCCTAGTCTTAATAAGGAACAGGCTTTATTAACAACAAAA
>NW_010288361.1:0-534 GCF_000700745.2 Antrostomus carolinensis | reverse complement strand
CCACGGGGACGGCGGCTGGAGATCTGGAGATCCTCGGTATTTATTTGACACTTAAAAACACATAAAAACCTCCCCAGACTTTCCTGAGCACCTCAGTGACCTTGGGACAAACCTCCAAGGCCGCCTTCCACAGCCTGGGGAGCCGCAGGGTAAAGTGACGGAAAATAAACAGGTTTAGTAGAGGTTTAGTGCTTCCTTCGCCGCAATAACACGGAACATCGCTCCCACCCGCCCCCCCCCCCCTGCCGTGGGATGGCAGAAGCCACATGGGATCTGTTAAAAAAAAAATAATAAATGAATGGTATTTAGTTGTGTACAAAAGTGTTTAATTTTTTTGCTAGCGGAGAGCACGGCCAGAAACGGCGGAGAAATACAAACAGTGAGGAGTGAGGAATGGCTCCCTCCCGCCATCGATGGATGCTGAGATGGCAGCTGTCCCGCTGCCCTGTGCCCGCTCGGGTGAGGGATTCGGCGGGATTACTGGGAGCTGGGAGCACCCTGAGCTGGGAGCACCCGGAGCTGGGATCATCCCGA
>NW_010288360.1:3571-3784 GCF_000700745.2 Antrostomus carolinensis | reverse complement strand
GGGGGGGGGGGTTGTTTATTTTTTTCCCTTTGTTTTATTTTTTTCCTCTTCTTTTTTTCCTCCCCCCCACCCTGGGGCAGATATTTCCATCAGCCACAAGGTCACGGGTGCAACGGGCTCCACGTTTCTGTGCATCCTCAACGCAGGAAACTTTGGTCAAAGAACATCGGGGACGTTTCGTGTCGTCCGCGAATCTCCAAATTCCAATGGGAT
>NW_010288360.1:1693-3401 GCF_000700745.2 Antrostomus carolinensis | reverse complement strand
CGATTCAAGCTGCTTTAACTCACTTTTTTCCTGTTCTCACCTTTTTAAAAAAAAAAAAAAAAAAATAGAGAAGCCAATGTTGAACAAAACAAATTCCAATAAAAACCATGATGTGACATAGAGGCCACGCCCGAGTTTGAATTATTTAATTTTCCGCCGCAAAAAAATTAAATAAATAAATATTTTTTTTTTTAATAAAAATAAAACTGTTAAAGCTGTAAAAGACCAATAGTGAAGATTAGTGTATTAGAAATTGCATGGTGGCTCATAACGATCTTACCCAACATGATTAACAATTAACGTGACTATAAGCCAAAAGAAAAATTAAATAAACGTTACCCTTTTCACTCTACAAGGGAAGGTTGTCTCGGTGTCCCAATTCTTTCACTGGTTCCATTCTCCTTCCCCTCCATCCTTCCTCCCACGGCTTTTTTATCATAGAATCATCGAATGGTTTGGGTTGGGAGGGACCTTAAAGCTCATCCAGTCCCAACCCCCCTGCCAGCAGCAGGGACACCTTCCACTAGACCAGGTTGCTCAAAGCCTCATCCAGCCTGGCCACAAACACTTCCAGGGAGGAGCAGCCACAGCTTCTCTGGCCAACCTGGGACACTGTCTCACCACCCTCACAGTGAAGAACTTCTTCCTAATATCTCATCTAAACCTCCCCTCTTTCAGCTTAAACCCATTTCCCCTTGTTTTGTCATTTTTAGGGTGGTGTCACCCCAAGGTGTGCAGAAATGAGCAGAGTCAGATGTTGTTGGAAGGGAGTTCAGTGTCACCAGTGTCAGGTCTCCATGGGTGGCCACGGCTCAGCCTTGCTCTCCACCCATGGGGACCGACGCTGACAGGGGGTCAGCACCTTCGTGGGTTCATGGGTGGCCTTCAGCAGCTTGAGCTGGACCTGGAAACGTCCTCAACACACGGGGACAGCTCTGCTGCTGCTGCCCACTTTGGACCTGCAAGGGAGGACTTTGCTCCACGGTGCTTAACCCTGCAGCCCCCATCACTTCTTCTAAAGTCACTTCAAATGACCAAAGTGGATCCAGAGCCACCAGCAAGTCCTTCCCCAGCCACTGCCTGTCCTTGACCACACAATGTCAGGGCAGGTTGGGAACCAGCAGCTCCCGTGCACTGTTGGTGCTGGGGGACCTCCCACTGTGACCCACATCACTGCCGACCACGACTTGACTTCACCTCCCTGCTCTCATCTTGCTTTCTCCAGAGCCAACACGTTCTCCACGGGGTCCCACGTGCAGTGGCAAGTGGGGACACTACCCACGCTTGGGGCACAAGCCCACGTGCACCCAAAGCACAAGGTCCTGCTGCTCAATGGTGCTGAAGGGCCCTCAATTGGGGTGGCAGCCAGCAGCAGGGGACCCGAACGCCCACCCCACACCATCATCCCAACCAGCTCCTCCCACTTTTGACCCAAAGGGCTGATTTCCCAGCAACAACCAAAGCCACCAGTATATGATCAATGTTCTTCTCATACCAAATCCCACACGGAACCCAAAACACGGCGCTGTCCCAGCTACCGAGAGGAGAAAGTCACCTCTACCCCCACCAAAACCAGGACACGTGCTCAGGCTTTTCCTGCTTTAGGGACCCGAGACCTCAATTGCATCAGGGGACGAATCTGCCACGATCACTCTGCGTGTCCTTCCTGGCATCAGCCTCCCCCAGCAACGCTGCTTCAGGGAGATCT
>NW_010288360.1:0-1647 GCF_000700745.2 Antrostomus carolinensis | reverse complement strand
GTTGCCCCTCCACTCTAATGCCATCAGACGCAGTGTCCTCCAACCAGCACTGGGCTATGAGCCACTCACTGGGCTCCCCACGGCCGAGGCAGACGTGCCACAGCGCGGGTGGGGACACGGGGCAGCAGGTGGCAAAACAGCCAAAACCCCCAGAGCTGTGATTCCCACACCGGGGCTGGCGAGTGGGGCGGCCACTGAGCCCCGACCTTCATGTCCCCAGGAGGAGCAGCTCTGGGCCAGGAACTGGCTGTGCTGGTGCTTCAGGAAACGGCACCCGCTGAGATGTACAAATTCATTAATAAATGAATAAATAAAGTATTCCATAAATTGTATCAAGAGTTCACTGTTCTGTTCAACTTTTGAAGTCGTACTGGGGGTTATTTGTACTTCACTGTCTTCTCCAACACTCACCTGCCACTGCGAGTCGGCTGGACTCACACGAGCCATTTCTTGAGACAAAAATAGAGGTTTTTATTCTAATGACAGCAACGCAGGGGTCACCATCGGATCCAAAGGACCCTGTGCCCCCCACGCACCCATCACTCATTTATATTTTCTGTTATTTCTGGTCATTTCTCTGGTTTGATTTCAGTGGCCCAGAGAGGACACGGACACCCCGGGACGGCAGAAGCTGCGGTGGGGGCCGTGGGGCCGGGGGATCCTCGCTGGCTGTTCCCCACCAGCACTTTCTGCACAAATCCGAGGGGGTCACCTAGGGATCTCCAGCTTTCCTGGTTTTAGGACCATCCCACCCACACAAAAACCAACACGGCAGCTCAGCACCACGGGGAGATATTCAGAGATTTGTCATTTCCCCAGGGGGTCACATCCTGCAACACATCCCATCAGTAACACAAACCCCATCGGAGCCACCGCGCAACACCCAGCCCGGAGGTCTGAGCTGCTGCCCAGGAGTTTCCTCAGCTGAGAAACAGAAAAAACGACCCAAATTAAGAGAGAAACCAAGAAGGGAGCAGAACCCCCAGACCACCAGCAGCTCCAGCCCTCAGGAAAGCCAAGGCGGCTCCAGGACAACTCTGTGCAGCGCAAAACAGCTCAACTGCAAAGAACCACCTTTGCTGCAACACTAAATCAGGTCAGTGGCCTTCTAATTAACCCTTCTCCCATGAATAATTAACCCCAGGTGCTGGCTCAGCATAATAACCTGGGAGAGAGAATTTTTCTCCTCCCAGTTTGGGGGGTGAAAGGGACTGGGAGGTGGTGGGACCCCACACTGGGTACACGGGGCTGCAGCGAGGACATGGCCAAAGGGACTTTGCCCAGCTCTGTCCCTGCCACAGGGCACCCCGGCACCCAGTGACAACTGGGGACACCTCCAGCACAGCCAGGGATGGTGGGGGGACATCCAGCCCTGGTTGCTCCAGCAGGACCTGAGCCATGGGTGGGATCCTCCCAGGTGGGACCCTCCCTGCCCAGGAGGACACACAGAGTCAGTCTCCAGATCTCAAAATCTCCACGAGGCTTTATTGGGTCTCATTTTCCCTCCAGCATCTCCTGGGAGATGCTCCAGTTTGGGTGATGTCCCAGTCTCAGGTGGCATCAGAGCCCAGCGTCCAGCGGCAGGAGAACACGGTGGCCGTGGCGAAGAGGATGGAGGCGATGAAGCCGCCCACGATGCCCGAGACC
>NW_010288359.1:513-1226 GCF_000700745.2 Antrostomus carolinensis | reverse complement strand
GCTCTTGTTGAACATCATCAGGTTCCTTTCTACCGAACTCTCCAGTCTGTCCAAGCCTCACTGAACGGCAGCACAGCCTTCTGGTGTGCCAGCCACTCCTCGCAACTTTGTATCATCAGCAAAATTGCTGAGGGCAGACTCTACCCCTACATCCAGGTCGTTGATTGTTAAACAGAAAAAGACCCAGTACCAGCCCCTGGGAAGCACCGCTAGTTACAGGCATCCAACTAGATTCTGCACCACTGATCACAACCTTCTGAGTTCTGCCAGTCAGCCAGTTCTCAGTCCACCTCACTGTCCACTCATCTATCCCATACCTTCTAAGTTTTGCTACAAGGATGTTGTGGGATACGGTATCAAAAGCCTTGCTGGAAGGTAGACAATATCCACTGCTTTCCTTTCATCTACCCAACTGCAAACATCATGGAAGGCTATTAGTCTCTTGCATCTGGGCAGGAACAGCCCTGGGTTCCAGTATAAGTTGGGGAATGACCTATTAGAGAGCAGTGTAGGGGAAAAGGATCTGGAAGTCCTGGTGGACGTCAGGATGACCATGAGCCAGCAGTGTGCCCTTGTGGCCAGGAAGGCCAATGGCATCCTGGGGTGTATTAGAAGGGGTGTGGCTAGTAAGTCAAGAGAGGTTCTCTTCCCCCTCTACTCTGCCCTGGTGAGACCACATCTGGAATATTGTGTCCAGTTCTGGGCCCCACAGT
>NW_010288359.1:0-286 GCF_000700745.2 Antrostomus carolinensis | reverse complement strand
GGGAGTAAGTTGGAACACAGGAGGTTCAGCTTAAACTTGAGAAGAACTTTCTTTATGGTGAGGGTGACAGAGCACTGGAACAGGTTGCCCAGGATGGTTGTGGGGTCTCCTTCTCTGGAGACATTCAAGATCCACCTGGATGCCTTCCTGTGTAATCTCATCTAGGTGTTCCTGCTCCGGCAGGGAGATTGGACTAGATGATCTTTCGAGGTCCCTTCCAATCCCTAACATTCTGTGATTCTATGTGATTCTATTATATTGGTCAAGCATGATTTCCCCTTAGTGA
>NW_010288358.1:0-1928 GCF_000700745.2 Antrostomus carolinensis | reverse complement strand
TTCTTTCTTTCTTTCTTTCTTTCTTTCAGGAGTCAGACCTGAGGTTATCCAAAGGGAAGGAGGAGAGCAGAGCCCCTTCTCCCCCGCGCCTTCCGCCAGAACACGCAACTAACTTGAGGAGCAGATCTCCCCAGCAGCATCAAAGGCAGGACACCCCTACACGCACACAAATCAATGCTCCAAAACACACCGCTGTGCTTCCTCTGCGGAGAGACACAATGAACACAGCTCCCGAGGCTCTCTCTCCTTCAAGACCCTGGAAGTTAACGAGCGTGGAACCTCTCGGTATAGGCATCAAATTTATTCCAAAAATTTCATGAAATATAAAGGAATGGTGGTGCTTTTACACAGAACTCAACTCAGTATCAGTACTGGGGTGTTCTCCCTCCAAATCTTAAGAACTATGCAAATCTGTGCTATCTTTAAAAATAAAATAAAGATATTTCAATAATTAGAACAAACTATGAAGGTATTGTGCATTTCTGTTTTATGTAGATAATAAAATATTACTTTAACATAAATATATAAGGATCTCTGCGTTTTTATTTTTCCCCACAAGCACATCCAAATGTACCAAAACAAAGTATTTTTAAAGAGACTGAACCAAAAAAAAAAAAAAATTACATCCCATATAGATTTTGTTCACCTACTCATTTAAAGCTACAGAAAAACAGTTTCCAGAACCTGTTTGCTTTAAAGGAAATAAATATACATTGAGGCAGGCCACTTAAAAATGATATGAAAATATTTCCCTGGGTAGCATTTAAAAAAAAAAAAAAAAAGGAAAAATAGACAAAGAAAACATTGAAACTATTTCTGCATTTCAAAGGACAAATATTAAACATATATACATAGTGGTAAGGTTTGCGTGGTAACTTTTTTTTTTTTTTTTTTTAGTAAACCTATTTGGAGTTTGAGTCTTTTCTCAAATATCCTCTCGACTCCGTTTTCTGACCTTACACACATATTAATAAGTGTCTGAAAGTTCATTTCCTCCCTTTACCACTGGATCTGCCCTGATCTGATTCACTTCACTAGGCGCTAGTCCTCAACACTTTAAATAACAAGCAGCTCAATGCATCAAAAAAAAAAAAAAGGAAAAAAAAAAAAGAAAAAGAAAAAGAAAAGAGAAAAGCTTAGTGCCCGTATCTTTGTAACAATTGTTGGAAAACTAGGAAAAAGACAAATGCATGTGCCTCTTAGAAATCATCATCTGTCTTACCAAGAAGAAAGAAAGAAAGAGAGAAAGAAAGGGTGAAGAAAGAAAGAAGGAAAGAAAACCCAATGTCACAGGCGCTTTAAAAGACAATGAGAAACATACTCTAAAGCCTTAGCTACTGAATGCAATATTTATAGGAGAGTTCTGCGAGAGAATGCTTCACTGTTTTTTCTCCATAATTGTCCAACACTCAACTAAGTAAACTTTTAGCTTATAAAAATGCTTTGTCTCTATAGCACCCGTTTGTGCTGACTAAATGATCCCTTTATGAATTTATAACTATCATAGTTTAAAGTTCCTCTAATGTATATGCATAGCTGTGTGTGTGCATAAGTACACAGACGCACGCACGCAGACACACGCACATACATGCGCTGCTCCGAGGTCCCGCTCCTCTGCTTCCCTTCACAGCTTTTTGTCTTGCTTTTTTTTTCCCCCTTTTTTTTTGGTCCCCGTGGGTTTTTCTCTTTTTTTTTTTTTTTTTTTTTTTTTTTTTTTTTTGGAAAGTTAACCGTTTCCCATTGGGATAATGTCACGAAATGCACTTTAAAACTATTAACGAAGGAGGGAAAAAAGACGGATTGAAAAATGACATATTTTTTTTTCCCACTTCATTTCATTCCCCAGTGAAAGACACAAGGCTGCCCAAGTTAAAACTGGTCCTTTCCTTCAATAAATTATACCGCAATCTGACCAAAGGGGGGTGGGG
>NW_010288357.1:2288-2592 GCF_000700745.2 Antrostomus carolinensis | reverse complement strand
ATTGGGCTGCAAAGCCCCCCCCACCCTGCTCCTTGGCCAGGCGTGTGGCCCAAAGAACCCGTGACCCCCACCTTGGCTGGGGGGGTTCCTGCCCTCGACACGGGGTCCGGAGAGCGGTGGGAGAAGGAGGGGGGGTTGAACACAAACCCCCCCTCTGCATCCGGGTGATGGGGCAAGTGAGGAGCTGGTGGTGGCACGGAGGGGGAAGGTTTTGTTCCAGCTCTGCTTCCTGCTTCCTTGGAGAGACCTTGACCCCCGTGCTAAGGGGGAAGTGACAAGTGTTTCAAGGCAAAGGAGCCGGTGG
>NW_010288357.1:0-2116 GCF_000700745.2 Antrostomus carolinensis | reverse complement strand
GAGGAGGAGGAAGGACGGCGGAGCGAGGCCAGCAGCGGCCCTGCCTGCCGAGTCAGGTGGGAGGCAGCGGCAGGACACAGAGAGCAAGGTGGGGAGGTGGAGGAGCAGCTCTCCGAGAGGGGGGGGATGGACTTTCTTGGTTGGTTGGTTGGTTTTTTTTTTTTTCCTTCTCCTCAGTCTGTCCCGGGGAGGGTCTCTAGCTGATTTTTTGGATCAGCTTCTCATCAGACAGGCAGTAGAGGCTGTTGATGGACAGGTCCGAGATGAAGTGCTCACAGGCTTTGCGGGTGATCTGTTTGCAACCTCGCAGGTCGATGAGGGTGACGTTGGAGATGCGGCGTAGGTAGAGCAAGGCCTGGTCCGTCAGCTTATTGCAGCCTGGGCGGGGGGGGAGATGAGAAGAAGAGTGAGCTGAACACCTCCACCAAGGCAGAGCTCAGCTCCCAACTCAGCCTCCGAGGAAGAGGAGGAGGAAGCTGCTTTACAATGGCAAGTCCAGGTAGGACAGAGCTTGTGGAGGGAGATCAGCTCGGTCCACCCAGAGCAGCGTACACACCTGCCATGTTGAGCTCGGTGAGGGAGTTGCGCGTGGAGGAGCCCACGGCCGTGAGGAGGTTGGCTGACTGGTCCGTAAGGTGGTTGCAGTGGCTGAGGTCGAGGCGGGAGAGCAGGGGCATGTGGCGGATGATCAGCCGCAGCGTGGCGTCGGTGATGTCCAGGCCGGCGAGCCGGAAATCGATCATGTTGCGGAGTTTGCTGCGATTGTCCTGACCTGCAAAAAGGAGAGGAGAAGCTGAGCTTGGACTATCTGCCTTGCTGAGTTGGGACATTACAGATCTGGCATCATCTCTCCTCTCCAAACACAGTATGTCCACCTCCTCCTGCTCCCCACCACCCCGTGGCAGCCTGGCCAACAGCTTACTGGGTTTGTCTGTCGGAGGCGTGAGTAAGTCCCGGATCTGAGGGTCCTTGATTCCTACTGCCCACCGAAGATCGAGGGTCCTGAGAAGGGGGCAGCTGGAGGTACTGAGAGCACAGACCGCAGACCAGGAACAGCCTGCTAAGATGAGGTCTTTCAGGCCTGTCAGGAGAAGGGAGAGAGGTAACAAGTCAAACGGGCTGGGTCAGCTCTGAGGCAGCTCAGATCTCAACCCTCTTTTCTCCAGGCACAGGAGGAAGCAGGTCCCCTCCCTGCCTGGGGTGGGACGGGGAGTTGGGTGCTCTGAAGAAGGAGAGATTAACACACAGCCCTGAGAAACCATGTCACCATCAGCTGCTTTGCTGGGTGACACAATCCAGGCACCCAGGAGTTTTCAAGCAGGGTGCAGAGCCCGTCTCTCACCGTGGTCCAGCCAGCAGGAAGCAGGTTGGTGGCAGAGGCAGGGACCCCTCCCCAGCCCACGCTCACCTGGCAGCCTGTTGACGAGCCACGTAAGCTGTTTTTTGGAGATATTGGTCCAGCTGAGGTCCAGGCTGACCGGCTGTCTCTTGATGATACCGCTCAGCGCCTGGGGGGTGATGGACTTGCACCTGCTCAAATCTATCTTTGTCCACAATCTCTTGTCACAGCACCTGGGGACAAGGACAAAGAGGAAAGTTAAGCCCTGAGAACCTCATGGGACAAGAGATGGCCAGCAGGTCGCCTGGCTTCAGGGAGGAGCCCAGCCCTGGCATGGCCACAGCACAAAGCTGCTTCGCCTGGTTTCTCCAGGTTTCCTCAAACACGTGGGGACATTGCTGAGCATGTCTGGCCACCCAGGGATGTCCACAAACAGCCCCAGAAGGGTTCTGCTGCCACGTAACAAGGCTCTGAGTCACAGCTGCCTGCTTGTCCCCTCCTGGGTGCTCCTCCTGCCAGGGCAAAGATCTTTACAGCATCCTCACTCCCAGCAGGAGAAACGCTCAGCCTGGTCCCACCCCACGGCCTCGGCAGCGCTCACTGCTTCACCAGGAGCTGTGACAGTGGTGGCAGAAACTCCTCCTCTCCCATGGGAGCCTGGGGAGACCCAAGACCTGATGGCAGCTCAGCTGTGTCCCTGAAGGTGCCACACTGGTGGCAGGTGAGGGGACAGTCTCCTCCAACCACACCATTCCCACCAGCTGCTGATCAAAGCGG
>NW_010288356.1:0-249 GCF_000700745.2 Antrostomus carolinensis | reverse complement strand
GGGCCAGCACTGGCAGCAGCGGGCAGGCACGTCTCCGTGCCCTCTCCACCCATCCTGCCGATGGCACAGGGGTCTAACATGGCCCGTGGGCTGGATCAGCGTTGCCTCTGCCCGTAACAGACCCAGCTGTGCCCACAGCTGCCCAGCCCAGAAAACCCTTCCCTGCTTCATAGCCACACAGCGGGCTGGGACAACCGCTCTCCATGGAGCTGGATGTGCCGGAGCGCGGGGACCTTTAGCTGCACACCG
>NW_010288355.1:0-6156 GCF_000700745.2 Antrostomus carolinensis | reverse complement strand
AGGGCTGTGAGGGAAGGAATAGCCTTGCACAGGGATGGGAACCTCCAGAAACCACCCATCACCCCCGTTATTTGAGCTGTCTCTGCCCCGTTCCCCTCGGCTGAGCAGGACTTGCTGTCTTGCACGCAACCTCCACCTCCCCAGCCGTCGAGACCCTTTCCCTTGAGGTTTCCAAGGTCTCCAGCAGCCCCAGGCAGCCCAGGTGCTGCCTTTGCCTTCTCTGGGCTTCATGTGTCCCTCGCCACGTGCTACTGCCTCTCCTCGCAGGCTCCTGCTAAGGCAGCAGCCAGCAGGTTTCTGGATGCGTCTCCTTCCGCAGTCACAGTCCAACCTCTCTTAACTGGAGCACCTTTAGAAACATCAAGTCCTTCATGCACAAGGCCTCTGTTCTCCTCCTGCCTTGCTCAGCGTTTCCCAGAATGGGCTCTTGCTGTGTTCCCTGCTGACCACACTGCCGGTGCTGCCAGCTTCCCCAGGTACCCTCGGCCACCTTCACCACATTGACTCTATTCATCAGCATCTTCCCCAGGCCCTTCGCAGAGTGCTGGTTGCTGCCTCCCAACAGCCTTCTACCCCTCCAATGGCTGCTACAACCAGCAGTGACTTCACTCGTGGGTAACTGGAGATCCTAAATTTGTGTGTTCAGAACATCTGTGGTCAGAAGATTCTGTTCCCTCACTTACCTGTTTGTATGGTCCCCTTTATTAGTGTACGGATGGCTGTCACTGGGTCCGTGAGTTTTAAAAAAGCTCTTAGTCTGTAGACAGGGAAGGGAGGCGAAGGCAGAGGGACCAAGATAATTACAAATGTATTTTGGTGTTTACTTCAACTTGTTTTTATTTGCTAAGCCTGTTAGCATGACAGCATTAATTACATTACAAATCTGACCCTGAGTCTAAGGCCACAGAAAGTCTGTTTTATAGCACACATGAACCAGTATCTCTACGTTTAGGCTTATACCCTGTCACCTTTATCATTCATGTGGCCAGCCAAGTAATGACAAATCACCTTCTCATCACACCCTTTTGCTCCATCCTTTGCCAGTGCAGAGTGCAAGAACTTTGACTTTTCCTGTGCTTTGAAATGAGTTCCTCCATGAAGAACCCCAGCAGCGAGCTCTGTACCAGCCAGTCACCCCACAGCAGCTACTGGGAGGCGTTAGAGGCACCTATTGGTGAGCAGAAACACTGCACAGCGCGTTTGGGCGTCAAAGGGGAGCGAGGGGAACGGCAAAAACTGCTGTTGTGGCTGTGAGAAGGCAGGAGGGGAACAATCGGACTGGAGTTCAGCCTTTATGACATTAATTTGTTACTGGAAAGTGCCAAGGGATAGGGAAACCAGGGTTGCAGAAAGGGTAGGTGGTCCTGCAGATGGGATGTGCCAGCATTTTTACTGAGATATTCACAGAAGGAGATGGTTAGCTGGAAAAACTGGGAGCCCTACTGGTCTATTCTCTCTATAGATTTCCCACTGGAGTGCAATTGAAATGGAGAGTGAAAAGCCATTATTCCATATTCCCAGCCACCAGCTTAATGAGTGATTTCACTGCAGTCAATGCCATACTTTAACTCAAGAGAGACTAGAAGGACAATATTTTTTCTCATTAATGCATAATATACATAGTAACACAATAGCTTCCTTGGGCTAAACTATTGAACTTTCTCCTGCACACGCTGCCAGAACAACCAGGAATGGCACTTTGCTGGGCTCCCACGAGGGCAGCACACAGCCCCGGGTCATGTGCACACACGTGTACGTGGCATGAAAAGGTCCTGGGCTGCGTTTGTCTCCTCTTGTGCAACACGATGCGGCTGCCTGACCTGATGTGGCTCCTTGCTCGGTGCAGGGACCACTGAAGCCTGTTTTGAAAAGGATCCAGTGCTCGCTCTGTGGTTGAGCTGGAGACCACAGTTAAAGTCTACCTCATCTGCTGCAGCGATTCTCAATACTACATGAGGCACTCGCTCTCTGGAGTTTCGTAGTGTCTGGTTCGGCCAGAAACACGGCTCTGCTGCCGCCGGGCACAGATGGGGAAGCCAGAGCAACCGGTGATTAGCGGTCTTGGCTACCAGCATTCAGAAATGAGGCCACCCCAGAAAGCTGCGGATGAGGTTAAGCTCTTACCCTCAAGAACATGTGTGGGGAACAGAGGCTGCTGGCCCTTGGGGAACATGTGCTGCTCTGTCTGAGGGCTTGATTTGCTCTGAATTGTTTAAATGTGAAGAAAACATATATTAAATTGGCCTATTTATATAACTGTTCTAAAAGGATGCTTACTGTTTGCTGGAGCACTAGCCTTTTATCATTGGCTCTTCTATTTAAAGTTCATTAGAAAAACCAAATATACTTGCTGATCTTGGCTTAGCACTAAAGAGAGCTGTCATCCTTGCAGCTAACAACACTTGGAGCGTGATTGGATAGCATCATTTGTACTAGCCACAAAAATAAAAGAAGTGAATAATAACATTGGCCTTTTTAAGTAAGATATGGGTGACTGGCAGGAGACCATGGGGAAACGACCTAAACTTCTGCTAAATCTTTGTCCGGTCCTTTATCCTTTATTTCCCAGCTCGCCTGCAATCCATTAAGCATAAGAAGTTTCAAACTTATCCTCAGCTACTCCTAGAATTAGTAATACTCCACAAATGGAAAATGTACCTTTTGCTTTCCAAGATGACCATGTCATTCAAAATAGTTTCACCGCTAATACATGTAATCATAAATTCTGACACTGGCAAGGAATTAGGGTGACAAGACAGCAATGAGAAAAGTGTTAGAGAAACGTAGGGATTAGCTCAGCTTACAGGATTCAACTCTTTTGCCCAGTGGACAACTTGACAGATGTCAAGGAGCAATAGCCACCAGGGATACGATCAACTGGATTCCCTCTGCTCCCTTCTGCAGCTCACAGGGCGCATAAGGACATTGGTCCCATATGACCGCTACAGCATAATGTATAGGAATAAGGGTTTCCACAGGCTTTGAGTGCACAGAGGTGTGAGTTATAATACTGTACTCTGTGGGCTGTGTTGGAACCTACCAGTGTGTCATTTTGAGAAGAAATGGTGCAAATCCACAAAATGTAGATCTTGCCTAAATATTAGAAATGCATGAAACCATTACTCAGTGCAAGCAGCTGCAGAATTCAGCTCAAGTGACAGCTGTAGTTTTTGGAGACCTCCAAGGACTGAGTGTAGTTTAGTTTAGACGCAAAACATGCTCTTGTGCCAACAATGAGAATAAAACATTATAAATTGTTTAAGTTTTAGCTGTTATAGCTACATAACTGACAAATACTGCCCACAGTCTGTCGTTAATAATTAGCGATGAAGAAAAGGCAGGGAAACTACTAGACTTAAATAGTCTGTGGACTCATAAGCTCAATACACACACTCAGGAAAAGCATCCAGCCACTCCAAATCAAAGGAAAAACACAAACAACGTGACAAACACTTCCCAGTGCTTGTTTTCTATTAGAGCTGGGATGAAAGGCTGGAATACAGTGTCCAAAGACCAGAAATACTCACTGGTTTCCCTAAATCTCAGTCTTTTTCATATTAGAAGCACTTCCTTTCTACAAGGATTCTCTGTTTATTTCTCCTTTTGCCACTATTAAAAGATCGCCACGGACACAACCCCTGGCCACTGGCGACAACTCCGCTTGGGCGCACAGCACCCACAGTAGAGACCCAAGAGTCAGCATTAACTCCTATTTTTTTTTTTCCTATAAAGCTGTTTTCATGAGCCAAAAAGGTGTTTCGAGAACTTAAGCAAAGTCTGTCCTTGGCAGCATGAGCAAAAATTGCAGCCACGTATACTTGCAGCAGCCTCTACAGAGAGCATAACTGGAAATACATTGTGCTGCCATTTCAGGGAACTGGAGAATGGAAGGAGTCCTTTTCCACATAGTTGGATCAGTGCTTGCCTTTGGCAGGGCTTTGCTTTAATAAACTTTAGAAGTATGTGAATACTGGACTACCTAGATACTAGAGGACAAGGAATCCAAAACCAAAGCTAAGAAAGAGTAGTTTCTAGTGTAATACAGACTATGATTTTTAAAAGTACTTAACTTATTTCTCAGTGTTTAAATTTACTGCACATGTAATTTATCATTTACTATTTTCACTTTCTACTTATACCATTCCATTGTATTCCCTGTACCAGTAACATCACTAATGCAAGTGATCAGATGATGCTCCAAGCTGAGGAAATTTTTTTACAATCTTCTCAGAAATACAGTGACTGTGCTAATATGTGCTAATTATGTAGCCACGTGTAGTTTACACTGGATCTATAATAATGTAATATCCTCACATTAAACTTTTTAAAAGAAAAAGAGGTAGAGAAAAGTGAATTAAAAATGCTGCATGTCTATTTAGCAGCTAAAACCCAAAGAAAATACAAGTCAGTGCTGTCTTAAAAATCTAAGTGTTCTGATGGTGTATGTGGCAGGCATTAGAAATTTAACAGGCAAGTAAAACTTGCACATGGACTTAATCCAAGCTCTTTAAAATGAGCTCAGACTGTGAGTGACTAGTTACTTGGTCTGGAGTGTGGGGAGTGCTATTAGAGAAAAAAAAGAGAGAGATGGGGGGAGAAATATTCTGGTACTTCCTTTGAGAGGCACACATGCACACACACTACTATTCAATTTTGGGGTCAGGTTGAGTCAGAGATATTACCCCCCAATTTTAGGCTTAAAGTGGTTTGGCAGGAAAGGACAATGGAAAAATTGCTCATATCTCCATGTTCCCATTAAGTTCTGAAGTCTGCTGTGCAAACCAAAGGAATGCACATATCATAGTTTTAAAAAATAGATTAAGCCAGTAGTGGAAAAGAAGTTCTAGGATATTATTATCCTTGGCTATTTTAAAAAAAATGAATGATGAAACATTTCAGTTAGAATATCTATTGGAATGTTATAAAAGAGTGCTCCAATTGTGTCAGTGTCCCATCTGTGAATGTGATTCCTGCCCTGTACAAAAGACTGAAATCATTTGCTGACTGTTAGCTGGTGCAACTGTGTCCCACAGCTCAGGCTTTCAGACAGAAAGTGACGGAGCTGCAACAGATGTGGGACAAGAAGGTGACACAGGGACTCATGGGCACCTGATGAAAAGCTTTGCCGTGGCTAGTGTCTTGCTGGCACTTGCAGAAGCACAGCTAGGGAAGCTACTGAAGCATCTTTTTGCTAGCAGGGTGTTAGGCTGTGCAGTCTTCATTCCCCATTCTGAGCCTACTCTAATCAAAAAAAGGGGCTAGGGCCCAAAATTATGAACACATAATAGAGTGTTTACACACCCTACATTAATGAGACTCTTGCACTTTGTTGTGGGTGCAGAAATCCTCCCAAAGCCAGCGACTGATCCCAGAAGTGCCATGTGCTATTAACCCCTGGCAGTTTCATGCAGCTCTTTTGTGTGGAAAGGTAGGGAGCAGACTTGTGACATGAAGGCAAGTTGGTGCCAGGGTCTGCTCCCATCACCCCTATGCCACCAGCAGGAACAAGCATTTTGTGTAAGGGACATGCTGGGACCTAGGAGCATATTCTTTCTGGAGCATCTCTGGGCTGTGTTGTGCAACTGACTGCACTGCTCATCTAGCTACTCTGGGCTCAAGTATCTGATCTGGGGGGAACAAATAATAACTAAAAATCAGTGCCTTTCATTCTGCTCTGTGACTTCAGGGCTCTGGGGAACATCTGCTCTTGGGGAAAGCAGAGCTGCATGGCAATGTAAGGAACCACGGTAGCTGCCAGCAGAGAGCCGCCTGTGCTTCGATACAGCGGTACACTGCTCCAGGTGAGAGCGGGACCTGGCACTGAAGGTTACCGGCTTTCCCTTCCTCTCTGCAGCAAAATAACTTCTGCGGGTGTTGTGAGTGACTAAGAGCAGCTGAAGCGCTGAGGAGAGAGGGAAATTTGTCTGGAGAAAGCCGAGGATACACGAGGCAGGGCAATGGCCTGATCCTCGGGCGGTACAAAGCGGCTCAGAGTCTTTCCGGGCGCTCTCGGCCGGTCCCTTTGGCCGTGCGTGTTAACGAGCCTGGCTGGGCAGGTGCTTCGGGCTCTAGCTACGGCAGGAGGAAACAAATACCCGCTACCAACGGCCCTTCAAACGAAGCCCTGCGGTACCCGTCTCGCCCCCCCGCAGCCCT
>NW_010288354.1:0-2378 GCF_000700745.2 Antrostomus carolinensis | reverse complement strand
ATCCCCAACATTCTGTGATTCTGTGATTAGTGTGTTTTGCTGATCTGTGGCCAAAGTTCTTTCCATGGCCTTTAACCTCTGCTGTTTAAGGGTAGGAATACAACCCACATGCAGCAGAACTGCCAGATATTATGAGGTTTCAATTATTTCAAATAGGTGTCATTTTCAGTTGATACCTTATAAGAAGAGCTCGTCACATTTATGTCTTTGAATATGAACCCTAGCATGATCTGGCCTTGAGCCCAGACACTAAGCTTCAGCTTAAAACTTATTTCAGATCTGACTCTGAACACCTCATCAGTGCCTACACAGTATGGAAAGTGAATTATCTTCTAGCCTGGAGAGGTGGTTCATCAATACAAGGACGACATATGTTGTGGAGTATCACTGGAATGTCTGATACAGAAAAAAGAGGAAATGGTCCCTGAGATTTCCATGCCTGCATTGATCCCTACCACTACATTCTTTTACCATTTTGTATCTCTGTTTTAAGGTTCAACATTGTCTTTGTGAAATATATCTGAAAAGATTTAAAACTACCAGTAAAATTCTGATTCTAGGGTCTAGCTGTAGCTGAAGTTTCTAGGCATCTATTCAAAGTAGCGCTAATATGTATAACTTGCTAAAGGCTGCCACAGTGTTTGAAATTTGTTTTCAAATTAATAACCTCCAGCCTTCTTTTCAGGTAAGCTATTTTAAAATTTTTTCCTTAGCTAGGAGAATTGTCTTCACTTTTTTTTTTCTTTCTACAGGAGAATAAATTAAAATTTGCATTTTAGCCCCTTTATTCTTTTGACAAATTAACATGTGGACAGCTCTAAATCGCTGCATTCCCATTACTCATGACATGCTGAGAATAACTTCAGCTAGTGTCTCCTATTCTGACAAAAATCTAAAAAGGCCAGATGATAAAATTGGCATTTAACACAGTCACAATGAATTGACAGTGATTACGCAAGCCTTCTAATCTAAGTTCTGTTTCAAAAGCAAGACACATGGCTCTTTCATTCACCCACTTTCACATTCAAAACTTGTGTACAGTGTTTTGTATCTCATGGACAAAATTCTTCACTATGTCTTTAAAACACAAATCCTGCCCGTTCTATGAGAAGGACTTCAAGCCTTTTATGGTGCTCCCTTATATTAGCTCAAGTGGCAGAAGCCTTGATTCATGTTAAATGTGCTTGTGATGCCCCCTTCATCAAAAGACACTTTTGGCCATATTAAGTACACTCTTCTTTGGTGCATCAACCTGAATACTCTACTCTGGAACACTGTGCCTTTAGATAAACTAATTAAAATTTCCAAACTTGTTATGCCAGTGAAATGTATAATGCTAAGTCACTATAGTAGAGAACTTCAAGATCTATACATGAAATGCTACCTCTCTGTGACAAAGTGATAGATGTGGTTTTAGCTTGCTTTGGCATTGTTTCTCCGTCTGCTGTGTTTTACGTGCATGCATGAGTGGATGAACATATATTGTCAGGTGCGTATTGGATAAGTCAGGAATTTTATGAGGTTAGCTAGCACTACTTGCTCATTTAATTTAACATTTTGGTGCCCTATTCATGCAATTTATTTCAGGTTTAGCACTCTATAATAATTTGTCTATACAAGAAGATAAATACATATTAAAAAAGAATATTAGAGTGCTCCCAAATGTTTTAAAATAAGCTGAGTTTACAAAACGATGAGAACATATTTAGTTTCTACATTATTTACAAAGGTTTAGATCAGGAGTATGAGTACTAATTTCTGCATGATTCGCCATAATAAATGTTCATTTCACCATATATAAAGAAATGCACATTCCATCTCAATGATCCAAAAATTGTCATATCATCAGTCTCTGCAGCTTAGACAGCAGCATCTTGACTTGACTTCCAACAAACATTGCTCAGAAATACTTCATCCTGTGACAGCAGTTTATGCCACTAGGTGTTTTTTACAATATGCTGGAAATAGGTGTGCTGGCTGCAGAGATTGGAAGTGCATCAGATGCAGTGCATACATCCTTAGGAAAAGCAGGGGAGGGATTATCATTCTTGGGTTAATTGCAAACTTTCTTGTTGATTAAGAAACATTATTATCTTGTGGGGGACTTCAAATTACTGGACATCTGCTGGAAATACAATACAGCAGAAACGAAACTGTCTAGGAGGTTACTGCAGCGTGTGGAATATAACTTCCTGACACAGCTGGTAAGTGAGCCAACTAGGGGAGGTGCCTCACTTGACCTGCTGTTTACCAAAAGGACTGGTGGGAGATGTGGTTGTCAGAGGCCGACTTGGGCATAGTGACCATGAAATGATGGAGTGAAGTAAGGAGGGCAGTCATCAAAACAACTACCATGGATTTCTGGAGGGCAAACTTTG
>NW_010288353.1:10569-12828 GCF_000700745.2 Antrostomus carolinensis | reverse complement strand
CTCCATCACCTTGCCTGGCACCGAGGTCAGATTGCCAGGCCTATAGCTGCTTGGATGGTCCATCTTGTAGACAGGCATCACATTGGCCAGCTTCCAGTGGTGCCTCCTGTCTTCTCCACCAAATAAACTAGGGCAAATTGTTTTAAAATTTCTGGGGTTATATTAATGGATCTCTGCTTAGGCAGTTATATAATAATTTTGCATTTAATCACTTCAAATGCAAAAACAACCAAGAGACTTCAGGCTGTAGATAAACTAACAACACACTGCACTTTTAGTTTGTTATTCAGTGGATGGAAGTGGAATTGATTTTGCAGCTACTGCACTTGAGCAGCTCCTATTTGGGGCAATGGACGCTTGTGTGGGAGGAACTGCTGTGGAAGCAGTCCCCATAATGCACTTATTGACAAGATTAATCCTCAGTTTTCCTTCAAAGTGATTACAAGCCGCATCACCATTCCAGTGTTCCTAGATGGTTTCTGTACATTTCCCCAAATGGCGTTAGCAAGAAGTTTTTAAAACTTATATGGCAAAAGCTTGATTAAAAAAAAAAAAATCCTTAAATTGGGCCATATGTAGGACATTCCTCCTGGTAATCTCTCTGTATTATGGAACAGCCTCCAATTTAAATAGAAGTCAACCCAATTTACAAAATTGGATGGGACAAAACACTAGAGAACGTGTTACAGTGTGGGGAGTCATCACGCATAGGCAGTGCAGATGCACTACTCAATGACCTAACTTGCCCATTTGCATCTCTAATTTCTATGATATAATCTCCATTCCACACTGCAATTATTAAAGAAAGAAATTAATTTATTGGTTTCAAGGAAGTTGGGAGAGGAATAGAGGGGTGAAAAGATTAAATCAAATTTTGCAGAACCATGATTCCAAAAATAATTCAGAAAAGAAAAATCCTATATGTGTAAGAAGGGGGTAAAAGGTTGCGGAAGAGAACTGATGCTCAGCATGCTGTTAAAGGAAAAAGTTTGCATTGCTGGAACAGAGGCAATAAAGTCACTCCTTGTTTCTATTGTGTTCAAAGTGTTTTGTTCTCTTACACTATCCTTTGCCATTTGTTTTTATATTTACTGTTCCATATACCAATTAAGAATTCTTAGCAAGTCTTCCAAGCAGTAGAAATTTAAATTAGATTACAAAAAGAACCTCAGAAGCAGAGTGAGATTTTAAATGGATCATTGAAACCAACTGCAAAATTATTTTTATCAGAAGGAGGGGAAGGATAATGCTTTTTAAGAGTGCCTTAAAATTAATCCAAAATGAGTATCACTTCTTTTTGGCGTGTCAGATTTGGCAGGTCTACTCTGCAGTTAATGTGAAAGTGAATGTAAAAATATTTTAAGCTTTTTATTGACCAAACTGGAATACCATGAACTGAAAGCTCTGGGAAACCAAGGTGGTATCAATCGTACCAGCCACAGAGTATGCATAGTATCCTAAGGTATATTCTACTGAGGGAACAGAATCAGAGTACAAGTTGCTCAGGTTATGAGTTGCTGCTTATCCTTCTGCTACTTGGAGTAACAAAAAAGGTCTCCGGCAGCACGTTACTTGAGGGGATCTGCAATCCTGCCACGTTGTTGCTCCACATTGTATAAGCCAAAAAAATAAGCAGTCCGACCTTCCCCCCCTGCCAGCGAACTCCCGTCTTTGCCTCCTGCCCCATGCTGGCATGATGGCCATGTCTTGACCAGAATCACAGCTGGTCTTTCACATTTAAACCTGTTTTGTTTCGGGTTTTTTTTTTTTCTAGCAAAAGCCAACAAGTAATAAACAAAGCAACCTTCAAAAACTGCAGTGTCTGCTGTTTGGGGTGCAGCGGCCTTGTCCATACCAGTGTGTTTTCTGGAGTCCCTCAGGACTGACAAGGCCAGGCGAACCCCATCAGTCCCAGGGACGCTTGGGGCACAGCTGCAGATGAAGTTCCCTCCCTCGCCCTGCGTATTTCAAACACTGCCACGGAGACTCCATGGCCTGACGCTGCAGTGCTCAGCTGGCCAGAGACTGGTTTATCTCCTTGATAAAGTTTTATTTTATCACTCCCAAAATTTTAACAGGAGCTGTGCCCCCACCCAATTACCAGTGCTTAACATAAGCCTTTAAAAAAAAAAAAAAAAAACAACAACAAAGCCTCAGAATCCCCTCGGGGAAGCACTTTTGTCTGCTGCTGTGGAAGGCCCCGGTTTGGGAGCAGCTCTGCTCTCCGGTGCTGCTGCGCTGCTTCCCACACACTGTCAC
>NW_010288353.1:0-10016 GCF_000700745.2 Antrostomus carolinensis | reverse complement strand
CCGCCGCGGCGGCTGAGGCGGGGGCCGGCGAGGTGAGGGCCGAGGGGGGACAGAGGCTTCAGTGTGAGGCCTGAGGAGAGGCGCCAGGGATGAGCGAGGCCGAGGCGAGGCAGCTGCCGGGGGGGGGTGGCAAGGAGAGAGGAGCCTTCGAGGGGAAGGGATGCGCTGACTTGGCTGGCAAGCCTGGTGTCTGAGGGGAGCCTCGCCTGCGGGCAAAAGCAAAACGTGAGATATTCTCATATGTTATTGATCAGGTGATGGCTGCTGACCAGCCTGTATCAAATCTAGTCACACAAGCACGGGACCCCAGGGTGAAAAGGGAACCCTTAGTCAGCCCCAGACTGGGATGTGAGTACTTGGATGCATCCTTGCTGAGAAAGTGTGATTTCTCAGTTTTATTTTTGAAGCTTTCAAGTGGCTGAGAGAATTGCTTCTGAAGAGATTGCTACTCGTACAGAAGCCACCAGCCCACTGGATGGATTTGGTTTATAAAGTAGCTCCTGGTTGCAGCAGCACTGCAGTAAAACAGGCCTGAAACTCACCTGCCTGTATGGGACACCAAAGTAACAACACTCAGCAACAAAAACTTCTGGGTCAACAAACAAAAAGTTTGTGAAAATAAACAAGGCTTTGATGTCAGACCTTTGGATTTTGAGAAATTTTGTGAAGCCATAGCAGAATGTTGGGTAATGGGGAACCAGAAGAAGTTATTTAAACAGTCAAAAGGCTTTGAATAAAGACGGTTCACAAAGGGCTACTGAGGAAAGTCAGTTGCCAGGAAGAGAAGAGGTGGTAACAACCTGCCAGTCCTGGATGCAAATCCAGTTAGGGGACAGCATGCAGGGGCAGAGCAGGAATAATTGCTCAGTTCTCTTCACAGCATTTAAGTAGTGGGGTGCCTCAAGGATCAATACAAACAGCGGCATTGTTTAACGTACTTATTATTGAGGACCTACGAGAAAGGCTGGATACGTAAGAATGGCAAGCAAGACAAGGCTGGTGGATCATGAGGCACCTCGGTGAGCCTTGACAACACTAAGTAACTGAGTAATGCGTCGGCAGAGGGAATGCGGTGTAGATAAGTGCAGAGCAATGTGCCTTGGAAGGCATGATTTAAACTACTCATATACACAGATGGGTTCTGAATTAATTGTAACCTTTCAACAAAAAGATTGAGGCATCAGTGTGGACAGCTTAATGAAGATGTCTGCTCAGTGTGCTGCAGCGGTCAAAGCCAGAAAATAAGCTGTAGTAAAAAAATGGATGACAGAAAATATTGTAATATGATTATATAAAACATAGACAGAAAGTTTCAGTTAGCCAACCTTAGAGGGATGTGGAAGAAAAACCTTCCCACAGAATAAACCGAATGACCTTGTAGAGGTCAGTCCTGCCAAGTGCTGAGTTATCTCCCCTGTTACTGACTGCAGTGCAATCCTAGGCTCTCAGCTCCTTAACTGAGCAGAATTATGACTTTTAAAGAAAGAGTACAGGAAAGTTCGTACAACAAAGAATAGACTAGACATGGCACGTGAAATGCTGATGTACCTTCTTCAGTAATAAGAAAACACACAAAAGGACATAGCTTATCAATACAGCGTATAACTAACCCATAGAAAACTGGTCATAAACTGTTACTATGGTAAATAGCCTTTTTTACCACCAAAGTGGAGGAGACTTAAACATACATTAAAAAAAAAAAAAAAAAAGGAAACTCAGTCTTTCAGCTCATGTAAATCAAGTCAGTCCATTAACTGCTGTAATCAGTAGAATTGATTATACAAGCCAGGGAGGTACCATTACATCAGTTGTTTTACTGAAAATAAAAATGGCAAGAGCCTTCAGCATCCAATATTCAAGACTCGTCAGAGTTCAGATAGAAATCCCTCAGATTTGTGTCTTCATCAGTGATGATGTATCTGGCAAGTTGCTTTGTATTAGAGATTTGTCTTCTCAGTTGTATGGTCACGAGGGAATCCTTCCCTGAGTACTGGTGAATGCCTGATGCACTGTGAGTTCTTTAGAAGATGTAAGGGTTGGCACTGCTAGGCAGATACTGAACTTGGTGTACCAGCAGCTTTTTCTGTGCTATGAATACCTATCTTCAGGCAAAATACATGTGACTGAATTTCAGATACCCTTTCAGCTATTTGTTCTTTCTGAAATCATGTTCCCTTGTACTGTGCTAACAAAAATTGAGCCGGGGGTAGCTAGCCATAATACATGAGCAGCAACAAACCTTATATTACAGTTAAAAATAGCATTCATCAGAGCTTTACATTGAATTTAAGCCAGTATTAGTCACAGAGCTGTTTGGTTTATTCTGCAAGCAACATAAGTATTCTTGAGCAATCAACTAGCCTTGAGAATTTATACACGAAAGACAATGAATGAAATGTTCATAAAATACTGCAAACTGGCAGGAGTTTTGTCCTTAAATGTGAAGACTTTTAGAAAAATCTGTAAATGAAAATACAGAGTAGTGGATATTTCTCAAACTCTTGGAGGAGTAATAGCTATATGTACATGTTTATTAGTAGTAATAATCCTCTTCCTACCCTGGCATGGGACTGGGGGTGGGATGGAAGAGCAGGCAACCTCAAGAGGTAGAAGGGTCGGCCAGCCTCACACCTGGAGGAAATATTTTACTAAAGATCTTGAAGACAACTTGAAGTGGTTGTAAGAGCCCTAACTTGCTATTGCTGAACACCTTCCATACCAGAGCAAAGTATATGATATTTGTTTTATCCTACATGGGCATTATAGCGAGGGAAGTTGTTGGTTTTAACATTTTCTGCATGAATGGAAATTGGTTATTAGAGTGTCAGAGTCTGGAGGGAAGGAGGAGGCTGTGGATGTGGTTATGAACGTTGTTGTTGAAGAACAGAACTTGACTGTGATAGATAATATGTTGTTGGACTGCTGCCATTCACCGTGTGAGAGATTTGGTGGGGGGTGTTGCATGTAGCTGCAGGAAATGGGCTATTTGGAAGGAAAATTGCAGTGATCTTCCTGGACAAGAGCTATGAGTATTGAAAGTTTGCAGGGATAATTCATTGTGGAGCTGAAAGGAAGCAAGACTCCAAAGAGTCTTGCAGAGGTAATTGGTGAGAGGCACTGGGAGTGGAATATTTAGGACACAGGGAAGGCAGAGATGAGAGGGGAGCATTTTGTCCTGTTGCTTGGGTGGGAGTGAGTGCTGCAAGGAGCCACTGCCAAGAGGTTATTGGAAGGGTTACCTTTTGTGTGAGATTAAAAGTGCCAGAGTGGAACTTGCCTCTATTGAAGTCAGTGATGATAATGGCTGTTTCTACTGACATTAGGTGGCTGGGCTCCCACTCATGATCTGAAATAAAAGCAGAGAACTTGGATAACTTTAAAATCTTTTTAACATAAAATATTTGTGGCCACAGTAGTGATACTTTGGCATTCACCCAAAAAGATCTCTGCTAGCTGTTTTCTAGGAGAAGGGTATCAGTTTTTCCATTTTATAGAAAGAGAAACTGAGATCTGTTTTCTTCACAAGGAGAAAATATTTTGGGTGCTTAAGTCTGATTTTCATTACATTGCCGGAATTGGGAGAGAGGGGAGAACAAATACCCTGTCTGCTGGCCTGTTGATGAGACCACTACATAGGCTGTTAAAGGACTTGTTTTCCTTTCTGATTGCCTATCGCTATTTAAATCTATCAGCTTCTACTTTAAAAGGAAAAGAGTGCATGCTCAATTCTAGAGCAATTAGGTAATGTTGGTATTATGCTCTGAAGCTGTAAAGTGCTAATTTATGTAAAAGGCAAGTAGTAGTATTATTAGTGCTTGAGTATGATATCATCAGGCTGACGCATAAGAACAGTAAAGTGTGAAAAATCACATACATCTGCTGTGCCTTCCTAAAAACAACTTAAACCGAAATTAATCAATTGAAAAAATCAGCGTATCATAATTTTGCAGCACTAACAAAGATAGGTCTGATAAAAAAACAGGGTTTATCTTTATGTTTCCAAATAAGGGGCTGCAAAACTTGAGTTTAAACTAGTTTTAGGAAATAGAAACTGGTTTGAACTATTTACATTTACTTTGTTTACATTTCGTTATTTTTCAGGGGTCTGGCTGGCTTACTCTACATACTTCAGTGCAAAACTGAAATTGAGTCTGTTGCTTCCAAATCTTATGGCCCAGGAAACAGCTACTTACACAAGTGGAAACAACACTTGCTGGTGCCAACCAAAATGAAAGGCTGAGGGAAAACAGGAAGTAATCCACATAGAAAGTGTGTAACTAATCTTGAGAGGGATAGCAGCAAGCCTCCTCTGCAGCAACCATTCAGGAAGGGAGAAGCACAGATAGGCATCTTCTACACTGAGAATGGCCTGTCTGAGCAAGATTAACCCTTGCCACAGAGAACAAAGATAACATATCAGTGTTCCAGAGAAAGACGATGTGAAATACTGGATTGAGATGAGACCCAACTTGAAATGCAAAGCCTCGAGGGTTGCAGTAAAAGAGGTTACAGGTTCTCAGCTAAAGAAATGCCCTGAAAATCTACTGAAAAGATGGGTCAGACGGCCATGATTCCCAGGTCCTTCATACTGGTAAAAGGAAACCACACTGGAGAACGTGTATGCGAAATGAGTTGCCTGAAATGCTGAAGGAGATGAGAAGGTTTATTGCTTACAAATTCTCCTGAACCCACAGCATATTCATAAGGGCCTGGAATGAATGCTGCTGGCATTACCACACCGTACACACATTATAATTATTTAATTTAGGAGAAAAACGTAATCAAATCAAAGGAGAAAATGTAACTGAAACTGCAACTGTGTGCTGACAGTGCGTGACACGTGACCAACACCACAGCTGCTTGTAACCCTTTGTCATCATGAGGAGGATTAAATTACTTCCCTATTTATTTAAATAAAATTCAAAGGGACAAGGATGCTGGAGAAGTCTTTAATGACCACAGTGATTATACAGAAGAACTACTTTCCTACATACTACAACACTTTTTCGGCACAAACTTGTTTGCTGTGCAATGAACCCTTGTAGAGTCCCAAGGAAGCCAGTATTTCTCATGTGATTTAGAAAGATTCTGATGCATATGATACCATTAGGTCCAGTAAGCATGTCCAGAGTATGTGCTTACCCAAATCTAAATTGATCTTCAGTACAGCCACAGAACATTTCTCTTACATAACCATTATGTTAATTTTACTAACATTTTCTTCATGTCAGAAATATTGGAACTGCAAGGGGAAAATGTGGACTTAATCAATGCAATAATATAATTACATTTTAGATTGAGTATTATTAAATTCCAGGCCAGACACTCACACAGATCAGTGTCTCAAATGGACTGTTGTGCTGTAAAGATGTGACCACCTGGAAATCCAATCCCAAGTATAGACCATTGTTGGATTTAAGTTGTGCCAATTTCATCAGTTGGTGGTTTGAGAAGTTAAGATTTTGTCAACCTTACTCATCCTGAGAAGTATCTTATTTCCTGCGCAGCCTCACTAATTTAAAATAGAATATTTGCCCACAAATGAAATGATCTGCCTAAAGAAGGTGACTGCTAATAGTGTACATAAATGTATCCTGGATTAGGGCCTATATTTGTAATCATAAATCTTTCTTTTTTGGAGCATTCCAATTCATTCTAATAATAAGCTTCAATTATTCAGTGGACTTCAAATAAATTACTTGTCAACTACCAGTTCAATTCATTACAGAATATATGCAGTGAACACTTTGGGTGTAATCATCCAGCTCTAATACATACTTAGAAGTATGTACTCTGCTTTCTAATATTTTTTAATTAAATAAAACATTTCATTCTACCTGAACTTTTTTAAAAAGTCTTTGCTGATCCAAACTAGTAGCAGTATTACTTGGCTTGGGCCCCACATGTTGATACAGCCTAGCTGGCGACTGCTTTCCATCTCTGTGCTCTGTTTGAAGCTAGGTTTACTGCAGAAGCTACTCTCTCAAAGGCACCTGAATGTTGTCCTTTTGTTATTTCCAGTTCCCACTGATATCCAAAAGTAAAGAGTAGCAAAAAAGTCTGTGTTGGGGTTCTGTGTGACAGGATACAAATGGAGTTATAATTGATTAATTATTTACTTATGTGTGTGTTTGTTTTGTGTATTGAGATCCTCTTGAACCTCTTAAAAAATAATGTTCTTAATAAGCATTCCCATTTTTACAAGGTTACTTTTTCACAGAAATACCTTGCAGTGAAATTACACTTACGGAAGAACCTCAGCTGCGATCACACAGGCTTGAAGCACTGCGCTGAGAGGGCCTAACGGTAAAACAACAGAGCTTGTCACCCTTCCCAAGATGTTCTCACACAAATAAGACCAGGCAGATGAAGGGTGCGAAGCCACATTCATTATTACCAAAATAAAATATACTGTTATGTTACTATCTTGAGCCATCTAAACAAACAGGAAAAGGTGGGTGAGGACAGTAACACAATTTGCATAGCCCGTGTTCCTTAATTTGGAACTGCACTTTGATGTGTACATCTTTGGTTCCTGGCACACCAATGAGGGATGTAAGCCCATGAAACCCTCCAGCATTCCCCCAAATGCTTCAGGAAGTTCCTTGCTCTTGTTGACTCTTTGCTTTTCAAAAAGATTTGTTGTTAACAAATACTCTGGCAACCTTCCTTCTCAGTAGAGTAACCATTTCTACTCAGCACAGAGATTGATTACCTTGTGAAACCTGGCAAAGAAAAAATGAGTCCCGTGCTGACCACTGGAGATAGCGCAGGCTCTGTCTCTCTCTGCATTTCCACCCACTCTCCCACACCAGCCAGAGGTGAGGAACACAGTACAGATTTGCTTTGACATCACTCCAGTAACTCCTTGTAACACAAGCCACCACTGAAAGAAATCCCCAGTGGGTCATCTCTTCCACACTTGGACTGCCCACCTGTATGTCAGGTGCACTGCCTAACTGAACAGTGGCCTTCCCCAGGAGAGAAGACTGTTAAAATGGGAGGGCAGATGCTCAGCTCTGGGAAACGTCCAGCTGATGTCTGGACCAGCAGAGAGGAGCTGTGATGAAGCTTCAGGAAGCTTGTGCCTAGTACCAAACTAAGTGAACCAAGTTAATCCTATGTTTTCTGACATAGTCTGGACTTTGGTGCTGGTCAAGCAGCCATATTTGCTAAGGTAATTCCTTCCCACCTGGATACTCAGAAGATCTCATGCCCAGACTTATGGCCAATCTTGTGTCCACTCTTTCACCCCCCAAACCATGTAAGAATAATAGGTCTCTCAGTAAAGCAGGTCAGAAAATAGAACTCCTTCCTAGTTGAAAACTCTGTGTTTTCACCCCACAGGCAAAAAACTCCACCGTTTTTCTCACAAAGGGAATTCCAGGGAGGAAAAAAGTGCATGTTGAGAGACCAAAATGGATTTTTCTGCTTCTTGGGTGCCCACCTGGAATAAACTTGCCACGTTCATTGTTCTTCTTTGTGGTGGGCATTGAAACCAGCAGCAGTTGTTCATCTTGGCACTGGTAAAGCAAAGAGCTGGGGACCTCCTGCACCACATTTCCCCCTTCACTCCCAAGTGCCAGGTGCCCCAGGGAAGGGTGGGATTGAAGGAAGCTGCAAGGAGGTCAGAAGCCAGAGCAGCCAGAAAATCGTGACTTGTCTCCTCAACAGAAGAGCTTAATCACTTCTACAGAAAGGGCATTTCTTCCAAGATATCATTCTAATATAAAATTTCCTATCAGATAACCCTAGCAGGTGTCCTGGGTTTTCTGACTGCTTTGTGTCAGCATGGGAGGGAACACAGAAACTCACCTCCAGGGTGATCTGGGAGAGACGAATCATAAAGACAGGGATTTTATTTCCAGAGTTGCAAAGGAGGACTTAGAGATCCAAGTACCCTGAAATCCATTGCCCTGTATATCATGTTCCTGTGATATATCCCCGGAACTAAAAGTACTCGGTGAGCTTGAGCATTTCCGATAAATACCTGGAAAAACACCATCTGGGATTCTCCTTTTTTATTTTCCTTTCCTTTCCTCCCTTTCACGGCATTCTGCAGATGTTCCAGTCTGGAAGGAGTGAGCAGGGCCACATCCACAACCCAGCCTCAGTGTCTGCCTGACCTTCTGATCCAAAATGTTAACACCCAACTGAGGATCCATCTTTTCCCTTCTTTTCCATTGTCATGTTTGATATTTCTCAGCGATTCTTCCTAGATGGCCATAGAAGTCACATTCTACTTTCAACTCTACTCAGATTCTTCACAGTGACTCTGAGAACCCTGCTGCTTTCATTCCCACCCCTGGCCATTGCTGGCATTCTCCCGATATGCTGTGCCCTGCTTTCTTGCTGTGTGACTGAAGAACCGACTCAGGTATGCAGAAGACTTTGAAGAGTATGAGTGAAAAGATTTCTTTAAATAACTGCGGCTTAGATCACGAGAAGCAAAGAGATGAGATTTGGGGCTTCCTGCTAGCTCTGTGGTGATGGGCTCATGCTTTGTCCTGCATTCCCTTAGCTGCCTGTCACCAGTCCTCCAGCCATTTCCTGGAAAGTAACCAACTGATTGCGTTCCCACTTTGCTATGGCCATAAACAATGAAAAACTCGGCTCATCTGGCACCACTCTGCTGAGCCTTATCTGGACCCCATTGCAACCCCTGATGAAGAAAGCTCCATCCTGCCTTATTCTTTGTATATGGGCTGTAAATACCTGAAGATACATTTTGTATGAGTGAGGTGTCATGGAGCCTGTGACTTCCCTACTATTGCTTCTGGCAGTCTCATGCCAATTCTCCATCACTGCCTTTGGCAAGCTGGCAGCTTCCAACATCTGAAAGCCAAAAATGGGAAAGGGCATTTGCAGGGCAGTGATACGATGTATGCTCGGCTTTAAAAATGGTCTCAAACTTAAAGCAATGGAGAGCAAAAAGGTATACCAGTATCACCATGGATATGTGACATTAAACAAACCACTTGTCATGATACACAGCTGACTACTTGCCAAATGGAACAGGATCTTCTTATTATTCATTGTTTTGCCCTGCAAAACCTGCACAACAACGAGAAAGAAAAATCTCCAGAAAAGTACTGTCTCTTTTCTGACCATCCCTGGCCAGACCGGAGGTCCTGGTTCAACAGCAACTCCCAGATGTCCACGTACTCACACACATTTGAAGACCAAACCATGAAATCGTGGTGGGCACCCTACTCAGTTGCTGCAGGAAAGGGAGCTGCAGGGTGAGGTCACTTCCTCAAGGTAACTCTGACACTTGTAAAGCTTCCTGTCCTCCCAAGGCTTTGATTCCATCCATGCTATCCCTCACAGCTGGATGTCAGCAGGGCATTTTTCTGGTATCTCCTTTGTGCCCACTCACTGCTGCTGGCCTGCGTGGCTTTGTGAAGGACTGCACCAGCCACATGGGGAATTGCCCTTCTCCTCTCATCCACCGCACCTCGCTGTACCTGGGCACCCAGCTCTGCCTCCATCCCAGCAGGAGATGAGGAGGAGCTGACCATCCTTTTAGTTTCACCTTCATAGTTCACTGCGGCCAGGTAAGGGCCTAGCCCACCCAAAAGGGGGCAAGAGGGCTGCCACATGGACAGCGTCTTGAAGCATCCCATTTGCCTCGCCTGTGCCTCCCCAGGGAGGACCTCCTCCACTGCTGTGTCCTCGTGGAGTGCGCAGAGGAGCAGAAACCCCAGCTCAGCCTACACGATGGCCACTTTGACCCCAAAAGAGGAGTACACAATTCCTTGTGTCTGGGCAGGGTGTCCTGCCCACTGCTGCCTCCTCAGCGTGCCTGTGGGCAGCTGAAAGGGGGAAAGTGGAGATGGTGAGCAGAAAGCCAAGTGAAGGCACAGCTGAGAACAGCCCACCACCCAGCACTGCCCTGCAGCAGGCCTCCCCCAGCCCCTCGCCGCTTCCCTGCTCCTTCAGCACAGCTGCCCCAGAGCGGAGCTGGTGGATCTGGAGCAAGAGGCAGGAGCGCTGGTCTCGGGTGGGTGTGGTGT
>NW_010288352.1:665-1111 GCF_000700745.2 Antrostomus carolinensis | reverse complement strand
GGGTTGAAGATGAAGAAAAAGATGAAGACGAAGATGAAGATGATAACATGAAGATGATGAAGATGAAGAAGACAAAGATGATGAAGAAGATGAACAGGAAAAAGATGAAGACAAAGAAGATGGAGAAATTATAACATAAAAGACGATGAAGATGATGAAGAACATGAAGAAGATGATAAAATGATGATGATGAAGAGGACGCTGATGATGACGATGGAGAAGAAGTTGATGATGAAGAAGGAAATGATGATGATAAAGAAGATGGTGATGGAAAAGAAGATGATGATGAAGATGATGAAAATGATGATGATGATGGAGAAGATGATGAAGAAGACGATGAAGATGATGATGATGATGGAAAAGTTGATGATGAAGAAGGAAATGATGGTGATAAGAAGATGATGATGGAGAAAGAAATGATGATGATGAAGATGATGATGATGATG
>NW_010288352.1:0-229 GCF_000700745.2 Antrostomus carolinensis | reverse complement strand
GGGGGGGGGGGGAGGGGGTCTCACCCATGATCTTGGCGGCGGTGGAGGCCCCGAGGATGATGGAGAGGTTGGGGGCGATGAAGGACATCCGCGACTCCACGTACTCGTAGATGCGGTGCTTGGCCTGGCTGAGCTCCAGCGCCATGTCACAGGCCTCCTCCAGCCGGCCCAGCTCCTCCTCCGACAGCTGCTGCCTGCGGGCACCAGCACGCACCAGTATGCACCAGTA
>NW_010288351.1:0-958 GCF_000700745.2 Antrostomus carolinensis | reverse complement strand
TTATTATTATTATTATTTCCTGCAGGAGTTTAATTTTTTCAGCATTTATCTATCCATCTGAAGCTACAGTAGTCACATGAACTCATATACATTGAGTTGTGTGTAAGTATTGAGGCAGTCCTTGTTAAGATAAGAAATGATAAAACCTTTATCTATTATCCTTTACTGCAAGAAAATTGTGTGATTAGATTAGTATGAATGATACTGAAATAAAAATACATTGTTTTTCATGCTAATGTAGATTCCTTGTACCATTTTCAGATCAAACAATGACAATGAGTGAGAAGGCATGAATGGATATATTTGAGAATATACATATTAGATGTTCTTTCTGAATATCATATACCTAGAAATATGAACAGTTATGTTGATGTAAAAAGGAAAAAAAAAAAAAGTATATATAATGGATACATAGTACCTTGCAATAAAAGCTAGTTGAAGTACAGCAGAGAGCAGACAAATAACTTTATAAGAAAGTATATATTATAAAATCATAGAATCAAAGAATGGTTTGGGTTGGAAGGGACCTTAGAGATCATCTAGTTCCACCCCCCCTGCCATAGGTAGGGACATCTTCCACCAGACCAGGTTGCTCAGGGTCTCATCCAACCTGGCCTTGAACACTTCCAGGGAGGGGGCATCCACAACTTCTTTGGGGCCATCCACAACTTCTTTGGGCAACCTATTCCAGTGTCTCAACACCCTCAGAGTAAAGAATCTCTTCCTAATATCTATTCTAAATCTATTCTCTTCCAGTTTAAAACTGCCATCCCTTGTCCTATCACTACACTCCCTGATAAAAAGTCCTCCCTGTCTTTCCTGTAAGCTCCCTTCAGGTACTAGAAGGCTGACATAAGGTCTCCCTGGAGTTTTCTCTTCTTCAGGCTGAACAACCCTGCTCTCTCAGCCTGTCCTCAAAGGGGAGGTACTCCAACTCCATGATCATCTTCATGTGTAT
>NW_010288350.1:2624-46811 GCF_000700745.2 Antrostomus carolinensis | reverse complement strand
TTAGCAAGATTCAATCCTGGAATACACATGTAGACGTGGTAGGAATGTCCATTTACACCAGATTTCAAGTTCCTTTCAGGGTCTTTCATCTAATGCTTTCTCCCTTAGAAGATTCTCAATTTCTGAGCTATTTTGTTGCAAATGATGCAACAGAAGAAGCTCTGAAATACCAGATCAATAAGTCCTGAAATACCAGGATCAATAAATCCTCATGGTTCTCTTGGCTGCAGTACAAAATACTGTAAATATTGCCATGTTATAATGAACAGGATGACATTATTTGTTGTAGTCATTACAAATAACTCTTAATGGCTAATCTTCATTATAAATCAATAATGTATTTGACTTCAAGGAAAACATAAAAAGTTACGCCTTTTACCAGTCATGAAAGGCAAGCAGTATTGTGTTCAGAGCAAGAAGGCAATGTCAGCAAGAATCAAAACTGAACACATTAAAACCACTAATTATGTAAGCAACAACTTTACACATGCAGATTCTTGAATATACACTAAAAAAGTAGATATAACTTGTAAAACTATCTCAATTTTTTAACCTTCAGTAAGTTTAGAATCATAGAATGGCTTGGGTTGGAAGGGACTTTAAATATCATCTAGTTCCAACCCCAGGGACACCTTCTACTAGACCAGGTTGCTCAAAGCCTCATCCAACCCGGCCTTGAACACTTCCAGGGAGTGGGCAACCACAACTTCTCTGGGCAACCTGGTACACCATCTCACCAACCTCACAGGAAAGAATGTCTTCCTAATATCTAATCTAAATCTACCCTCTTCCAGTTTATAGCCATTACCTCTTGCTCTATCACTACCTGCCCTTGAAAAAGGTCCCTCCTCAGCCTTCCTGTAGGCTGCCTCTGGACTCGCTCCAGTAGGTCCAAGTCCTAATGTTGGGGTGCCCAGAACTGGATGTAGTACTTAAGGTGGGGTCTCACAAGAGTGGAGTAGATGGAGAGAATCACCTTCCTCGACCTGCTGGCCACACTTCTCGTGATGCAGCCCAGGATACAGTTGGCCTTCTGGGCTGTGAGTGCACATTGCCAGCTCATGTTGAGGTTCTCATCCACCAGTACCCTCAAGACTTCTTCTCAGGGCTGCTCTCAATCTGTTCTCTGCCTTTTCTGTATTTGTGCTTGGGGTTGCTTTGACCCAGGTACAGGACCTTGCACTTGGCCTTGTTGAACTTCGTGAGGTTTGCACAGGTCCACCCCTCAAGCCTGCCAAGGCCTCTGGATGGTATTCCGTCATTCCAGTGTGTCAATCAAACCACACAGCTTGGTGTCGTCGGCAGACTTGCTGAGGGTGCACTCAATCTCACTGCCTACGTCGCCAACAAAGTTGTTAAACAGCACTGGTCCCAATACTGACCCCTGAGGGATGCCACTTGTCACTGGTCTCCACTTGATGTCAAGTTCTTGACTGCAGTTCTCTAAGGGTGACCATACATCCAATTCCTTATACACCAAGTGGTCCAACTGTCTAGTCCATGCCTCTCCAACTTAGAGACAATTTTATGGTATGGGACAGTGTCAAACATTTTGTACAAGTCCAGGTAGATGACAACAGTTGATCTTATCAGTCGATGCTGTAACCCCATCATAGAAGGCCACCAAACTGATCAGGCACTGATCAATTGACTGTCACCAATGACCTCCTCACTTCCCATGTGCCTTAGCATAGTTTCCAGGAGGATCTGCTCTATGATTTTGCCAGGCACAGCAGTGAGACTGACTGGCCTGTAGTTCCCCAGATCTTCCATATTTCCCTTTTTAAAAATCTGGGTTATGTTCTCCCTTTTCCAGTCTATGGGAACTTCACCAGACTGCCAGGACTTCTCAAATACAATGGATAGTGGTTTGTCAACTTAATCCGACAGTTTTCTCAGGAACTGTGGATGCACTTCATCAGGTTGCATGGACTTGTGAACCTTCAAGTTCCTCAGATGGTCTCAAATCTGATTTTCTAGTACAGTGGGCAGCTCTTCATTCTCCAAGACCCTGCCTCTACCTTCTGTGACTTGGGGGATGTGACTTGAGCATTTGTTGGTAAAGAGTGAGGCAAAAAAGTGGTTGAATGTGGTTAAGCTTTCTCCATATGCCAGGTGTCTAGGTGTCCTGTTTCCTTACAGAGGGGGCCTATATTTCCCCTAGTCTTCCTTTTTGCCTTGATGTCCCTGGCCAGATTTAATTTTGTCAGGGTTTTCGTTTTTCTAACTTGATCCCTGGCCGCTCAGACAATTTCCCTGAAGTCCTCCCAGGCTACTTGTCCTTGCTTCAACACTTTGTAGGCTTCCTTTTCATCTTTGAGTTTGTTCAGGAGCTCCTTGTTCATCCATGCAGGCCTCCTGGTGTTTTTGCCTGACTTCCTCTTTGTTGGGATGCATTGTTCCTGGGCTTGAAGTAGGCAATCCTTGAATATTAACCAGCTTTCTTGGGCCCCTCTTCCTCCAGGGCTTTATGCCATGGAACTCTACCAAGCAGGTCCATGAAAAGGCCAAAGTTCTGCTCTCCTGATCTCCAGGGTAGTGAGCCTGTTGTGCACCCTCCTCACTGCCCTAAGGATCTTGAACTCCACTATTTTGTGGTCATTGCATCCAAGACTGCACTTGAGGTTCACATTCCCCACCAGCCCCTCCTTGTTGGTGAGAACAACACCCAGCATAGCACCTCTCCTCATCAGCTCCTCAATCACTTGGAGAAGAAAGTTGTCATCAATGCATTCCAAGAACTTCCTGGATTGCTTAAACCCTGTTGCGTTGTCTTTCCAAGAGATATTGGGGTGGCTGAAGTTCCCTATGAGGACTAGGGCTTGTGAACCTGAGGCTTCTCCTATCTGTCTATAGAGGGCCTCATCCACTCAGTCTTCCTGGTCAAGTGGCCTGTAGAACCTGTTTAGGTTCTAATCAGTGCTAGACACCTTTTCTGTTTACACTGGAAACTGTAAACATATCTGAACATTGTTTCAGATAACATTGTAAACCTTTTATCTACCAACTGTTTTAGAAACCCCATAATTATCAGTGAGTCTGAATTTTATTGAAATATCAAAGAGGTATAATTATGTTCAATGGATAACATGTAAAGAACAGTATTTTCTGGGTAATGCTGAAGCTATTACAAACATACCTATAATAAACAGGATAACTCCTTGCATACAATCTGCTCATGATGAATCTTAGACTTCTCAGAGTCTAATAATATCATTGGTACATCACAGAAGTGCAGGAATAGTCTCCAACATTGATGTTTTGAAATAAAATATCTTGCTTAATCTAACATTACTACTTTGCATTCTTATTACTGACATAATTCTCTGCCGTACCATCCACTAACAGCTATTCTTGATTATGGCCTTATTTAAAAGTTCATATTTAATTTTAAATAAATGATCTGTTCTTAACTATGGTTTTCACTCTTTTACTGTATCCTCAACACTTTCACAGTATCTCTGCCACTCCTTCCTTCCCATGCTCTCTCCCTGTTCCAGCATCCAGTCCCTACTATGGGATATAGTCCTTCATGACCTTCTCCAATGTGGGTCCCTCTCACAGGCTGCAGTTCTCAAGAACTGCTCCAGCATGAGTCCTTTCAACGGGGTACAGTCCTTCAGGAGAAGACTGCTCCAGCATAGGACCCCAATGTGGCCACAGGTCCTGTTCGGAAACCTGTTCCAGCGTGGGTTCCTCTCCACAGGCCACAGTTCCTGACAGAAATGTATTACTGGATGGGCTCTCCATGGGGTCACAGCTTCCTTCAGGGCACATCCACCTGCTTTAACATGGGGTCCAGCGTGGGTTCCTCTCCACAGGCCACAGTTCCTGACAGAAATGTACTACTGGATGGGCTCTCCATGGGGTCACAGCTTCCTTCAGGGCACATACACCTGCTTCAACATGGGGTCCTCCAGGGGCTGCACGGTGGACACCTGCTCCAGCATGGACCTCCACTGGTGGCAGGGGGATAACCTGCATCACCATGGTCTTCTCCACAGGCTGCAGGGGAATCTCTGCGCTGGTGCCTAGAGCACCTCCTCCCACTCCTTCTTCTCTGACCTTGGTGTCCGCAGGGTTGTTTATCACATTTTTTCACTCTCCTTCAGCTGCTGTTGCACAGCATTTTTTAACCTTTCTCAGATATGTTATCACAGAGGTGCCATCAGTTTGCCTGATTTGCTCAGTCATGTCCTGCAGTGGGTCTGTTTTGGAGTCAGCTAAAACTGGCTCTGTCCAACATGAAGGCAGCTCCTGATCTCTTCTCACAGAAGTCAACGATGCAGCCCCTTCACTAATAAAACTTTATCATGTAAACAAAATAATAAGTACTAATTAAACTGAATCATGCATGCATTTAGATATTTTACTGAACCAGCAGAGGTTCAACCTATGCATTCTGGTTCATACTCAAATATCAAAACTACTTATCTATTTTTATCAATAAGGGCCTGGAGTAGTTTTCATGCTATGCTAATACACTATTTTGTAGTATTTTCAGTTTCAAAAAAACCACCAACTTTTTAAAAACATTTATTTGAACTATTGCAGGCATGACATCTGAAAAAGAAGTTTATTTTGTTTTCATGAGAACTGGAATTTATACACATGGAATAACTTGATCTCTTAAGTATTTTGAGAGAAAGGAAAACAAGCCTAAGAACCGCACCTCCCCTGTATAAGAAAGATATGCAGCTACTGGAAAAAGTCAAATGTAGGGACACCAAGATGATTAAGGGACTGGAGCATCTCTCATATAAGGAAAGGTTGAGAGAGCTGGGCTTGCTTAGCCTAGAGAAGAGAAGGGTCATAAGGATCTTAATGTGTATAAATACCAGAATGAAGGGGGCATGTAAAGAAAATGGAACCAAAACCTTTCCACTAGTTGCCCAGGAGGTTGTGGAGTCACCACATTTGGACAAATTCAAAGACCGCATTGGCAACTGCCTCTAGGTAGCCCTGTTTGACCAGGGGACTTCAACTAGATGAACTCCAGAGGTCCCTTCCAACCTCAATCATTCTGTAGCTCTGTGAACCACAGTGACAACCAGAGACAAAGCATTTGTTCAATGCTTAATTTTCTGCATTCAGCTTTAAATTAAAAGTTCCTTAAAAGCAGAAACTGGAAAATGGTAAGGAAAATAATAGAGAGGAATAATGTTTTTGAGTACTCCAGTGAAAAATACTTTTGGTCAAAACTAAGTTCTAATGTTTTCAAGATAACACTGCATCATCACGTTGTGAATACGGATGGCTTCCACACAGGACTTTGCAAGATCAAAGGGAGAAATGCACTAATGCAGCTAAATAACTTCTGAAATGTAATCAGGTTTGCACTGAGCCCTCTGGCTTCCTGGTTAATAAACTCAGGTCCTTCTAGGCCTCTATGATCAATTAATGGAGTGTGATGTAGATGGAAATATAAGAGAGAAATTAGGAGATAGAATATACCCCTCTACCCGTAAACACAGATGTTGATAGTCATTTATAAAACATTCCTGAGCTGTACAGCTAATTTCTGTTTTACTACATCTAAACAAGTCCTTTACACTCAGTTCAGATAAAATGATACACCTGGAAATAGAATATAGCCATTGCTGCCAGATGCCTAGCTCTATAATTTAAAGACAACTGGTGACATAACTTAGCTTTATTGCTCTACTTCGACTCATCTGGCATTATCAGAACGCCTAGTACTTTTAGTTTAAATTGTAGGTATAAAGTATATGGGATTTTAATACTGTGGTCCAGATAATGAAATAAACTACAGAACTTTAGAACAGTCTTTCATGAAGTGAAAGTGAATTCTTGAACTTAGTGATTTCTCACATAGTCTAAGGCCAAGCACGATATAAACAGTCTTACACACAAAACAGCTCTACTGATTGTAACACAATATTAGTAGACCCATGAGACTGCTTCATACTGTTGGGTAGTTGCTTCTGGGAATTCATGTAGAGAATCACATAAAAACGTGATACCATCCACCTGGCATACAAAAAGCAAAACACTCTTAGATGAAACAACAGATTTTAACATCTGTCCATACCCACTGGACTGTAGAGATAAACCATATTAGTGAAAAATGTCAAGGTCTATACATGTTTTTGTTTGGTTTTGTTTAAAGCAAAGCCAGAATTTTAAACTTACCTTATTAGCATTGATAGCTGTGATGACCCACACACATTGAGCATTGCTGTCATACTGGAATGGAAAATTGGGTGATGTGAAAGTGCCTCCAGGTCCCTGAAGATTGGATCCACAAGTCTTGACTGCAAAAAGAAAGTTCACCTTTTAATTCACATGCAAAATACATATAGCAGATGTGAAAGATTAAAATACCATTGACCAAAAATAGAATCACCTCATACAAGATAATATTCATTTTAGTTATTCCAGTAAAAGTAAAATAAACTTTCTGTTTTGTCCAAACTTATAAACTTAAAAAAAAAAAAAGAAAAGAAAGAAAAGAAAAGGAAAAGAAAAGAAAGAAAAAAGCTTATAAACTTAAAAAAAAAAAGAAAAGAAAAGAAAAGAAAAGAAAAGAAAAGAAAAGAAAAGAAAAGAAAAGAAAAGAAAAGAAAAGAAAAGAAAAGAAAAGAAAAGAAAAGAAAAGAAAAGAGTATTTGGAGTAAAAAGAGTAACTTCAGTAAGAGAAACTGCTCTATTTATTTTTAAAAGAACACTTCAACAAGTAACTTATGTCACTACATTCACTATGTCTTGAAAGGCAAGAGTTTATATAGTAGAACACAAAGATCACTGTGCATTTTTTGTGCATATGTATTGGTGTATGACATGTCAGAATTTTTTCTGCTGTAATCACTGTCCAACCTATTGAACCAATGGCTGAAACACTGAAAACTTTAAGGTAAACATATAAAAGTTAGATTTACACAAAATAGTGTTATCTATTTTTAAAGGACATTTAAAAAGAGAATTTATTTACAAATCAAAGTCTGTATGGTTATTTACGGAAGCACATCTTAAAAAAAAAAAGATATCCTTATTTACTCTAAGTTGCATTTTGCATTACAAATAATACAAAAGACATAAACCATGTCCTTTCTGCTTGCAAATGACGTTTTTAAGGCACTAAATTAATAGTCTGCTGAAGTCAATAGAAATTTTATTGCTGGTTCCTTGACATTCAGATCTTTGCTGCATGTACTCTTGGATAAGTTTTCCTGTACGAAGCTGTGGAACTGACAAGCAACCTCAGCTAAATATGAGCTTATCCTATTTTTCCAGTGATTATTATGACACTACAAATAAAGTGCAGAAGCTAAAGAATTATTGCTTGTTCTGTATTCTGACAGACCATATTGCTTAATTCAATAAAAAAATTCACACTAAGATATGTGAAATTACCATACAGTTATGCTGCACTTTCACAAAGCAAGTTTATTTGATCAGTGCTGAACACAGGAAGATTCAGTTGTTGCTGGATGAAGACAGGTTCCTTCCTTCCAATTAACCCCTAGAAAGAATGTTAGTATTTCCACCCAATCTGCACCACTTTTACCCCTCAGAGAAGCAATACTCTGGTGAGGAGTCTTTTCATAGCCACACCAGAAGCCTGAAAACAAGGGAGAAGAGGGAAATGAGAGGAAGGCTCTTCATTTATAATCAGTAGCTGGCCACTGAGGTAATGAGTGAGCTTTTCATCTATGCTTTTAAAAAGAAACTATGACTCTTGCAGCTTGTATCTGTGTGTAGGAAGAAGGTCAGGAGAGGGAAACCAGTGAGCGCTCTAGACACAACCTGCTGCTACATCTGAACATGTGAGTCCATCCTTTGGAGCAGAGTTGGGACGTAAAGCCCATGTCTTTTGCATGCATACTGTGGTAGAGTTAATGAGTTGTGTTTGCTGCCTTTTTTCAGAGTACCTGCATAGTGGAGGTCTCAAAGGTAAGCCATGTCATTCTATAGTGGAAAGGTCCCGATAAAAGTTAAATCTTTGACTCTTAATTTCTATTATTCGTACTCATTTGAAATATTCCTAACAGACATTTGCTTTCAGCACCATAGTTCTGACATCTAGAAGAAAAAAAAAAAGATAAAATATTCACAAATTAAACCAATCACTTGGTTTTGTAAAGTCTGGTTAAGGAAAAAAAGGAGTGATGAAAATATGTATCTCCATTCATTTGAAAATACAAATATAAAAAGCTGCAAAGGTGAAGCTATTAGCTATATTTATTTACAGTTTAGGAAGGTTTCTGATGCAGCAACATAAAATACTGAAATGTTATGGGTTTATACTGAATTTCTTTGTTGTTAAAGGGAGAAAAATGTACACCTTTAGGGTTTTAATGCCTATATATGATTGATCACTGCATTTGTCAAGTGACTGATGAACAAAACACAAAAAAATCTCTGTTTTTTGGTGAATATCAGAATACTATCTGTTCAGCCATAACTGTAGTGAAAGCAATGTTCTACTATAATGTGACAATATAATATTCTAATACACTAATATTTTACATCCAAGTCTATAATCCACAGTTTGTCAATTAAAAAAAAAAAATTCTTATGTGATTTCTTTACCCAGTAAGATATGTCTGCCTCTGAACATCAATACTGTATATTCTCTTTCAATATCCCCATATTTGCTTTTATCCCACTACCTGTGGTCTTTACCTGAATATCAGGATCACAGGTTCTCTGTCTCTGCCTCTGATTTTGTGTCAATCATGAAGATTTGTTCTCAACTGCTGCAACATTTAAAGTGCTGCAGGGTATACAAAGTGTAGTATATACTTATAAAACTAAGATGAATTTTTGTTTAGCTTTTATTGATTATTAGAAAAATCTCTCGGAGACATAACAAGTGGTCTACATAAACTTTTTGCTTTATTTTTAAAAATTATAAATACTTCCTATATGTTTTGTTTTAAGACATTATTTGACAACTCTTCTGAGTTCAAGTAGTTGCTTACAAGACCTACTTGAACATCTAAGTGTCCACTGTCTCATGGCTCTGTGATGATTCTTAAAATACTGCAAAAAGTAAGTAAAGTAGATTAAAAAAATAAAATGTTTCCACTGAATTTTGGAAGTACTGCCTCAGACAATTGAATTACACAGCTCTACAGATAAGGAACTCCATTAAATTCAAGAAGAGCTTACAGATAAGCTGAAAGTTGCAAAACCATTAAAAAAAAATATATATAATGTAAGTTAACATCACATAAAAGCTTTTCCTGGACTTCTTAAATCTGTCCATATTTATGTTAAGGATTTGAGATCCCTTAAAGTTACCCTTACAGTATTGGTTGATATTGGTTAGTTGTCAGCTGCATGGGTGACCTGTTTCCAAAATACAATGAAGAACAGAAATTCCACAGGCATTCTTATCCTTCAGATTCACTCACCATTAATAGATCCATCTGACATAAGAAGCCTTTTCGAATACAGACATATTTGATGCCTTAGTCTGTCAAAATTCATTGTTTACTACTTCAAGTCAAGACTGTGGCAACACAAGCTACCTTCAAAAACATTAGCTGAAATCAGAGCTGCTGTGTTTTGAAGAAAATTAAATATTAAAAGTGCAAGTATCAGGAAATTAATCATTATTGTCATTAAGAAACAGGTAAGTTCCTTTCTAGCTTAATCTTGTGCCTTTGGACAACAAAGCTGGTGAAGGGTCAAGAGCACGAGTCTTATGAGAAGCGTCTGAGGGAACTTGGATTGTTCAGTCTGGAGAAAAAGAGGCTGAGGGGAGACCTTATTGCTCTCTATGACCACCTGAAAGGAGGTTGTAGCGAGGTGGGTGTTGGTCTCTGATCCCACGCAGCAAGCAATAGGACAAGAGGAAATGGCTTCAAGTTGTGCCACGGGAGGTTTAGATTGGATATTAGGAAAAATTTCTTCACTGAAAGGGTTGTCAAGCATTGGAATAGGCTGCCATAGAAAGTGTTTGAGTCACCATCCCTGGTGGTATTTAAAAGACATATAGATGTGGTGCTTAGAGATATGTTTTAATGGTGGGGTCAGCAGTTAGTTTTTATGGTTGGACTTGATGATCTTAAAGGTCTTTTCCAACCACAATGATTCTATGATTCTACGATTTTATGAATTGGAGGTTTCTGTCCTGGCTTGGGTTCGTTATTATTCAGCAAGAATTTGCTTTCTTTTTTGGAACTGATCTAAAGACATGAAATAGATTACTATTCCTATGCAGATAATTCATGTGTTTGAAGATGAGTTCTAATTGTGCTTCTGAATATTTTACACAGCATTTGGAAATACATAAGCACAGAGACAGCTGTCTAATACCTCAAAAATAAACATTAAATTTATACTAACAACTTACAGTCACAGATGCATATTAAATGCACTCAGTAACTTTACTTACCCAATGACACTAATAAAAGTTCAGTAAAATACAAAACTTGACCCTTAATATTTTTCATAAAATAAGAATTTGACTACACCTCCGTAGAAGCAAATTACAACACATCAATATGCATGATCTACCATTCAGAGTTAATAAGGTTTTTATATTTCTAAGTCACTATGTTTATTTGAAGAGTAAATTTAAATTTTCTTACAGTACCAGAACTGATTTCAGACACATTGTAAACATAAAACAAAGATCATTCATTAATTTTACATGTAACACACAAATACAACTCATAAGACCTCTTTGTCCTCTAAGCACAGAATCGGCTTTTGGTGAAAGACATAAATGAGTAAATTGGTGGAAAGTTTTTGCCATTCCAATACCCCAATCTGCTCTTCAGAAATCATTATGAGTTTAGCTATTAACTTCAGAGATTCATATTAATTTTATATTTGAGATTAGTATAAAGAAAAAAAAAAATCATTATCGATATAGCAAATAATGAGGCTTGTACAAAAATGTGTAGGATAGCAACCCTGTAGTCATAACTGGTGAGTATTGAAAAACTAATATGAACAAAGGTGGGAAGGGAGAAATTATTTATGGAGTATGACTTCTTTTATGACATATATAATATATTTTGAATAGCTGAAAATTAACCTCTCTATATATATTTAATTTATTTAAAATAAATAGAGAACCATGGTAGTTAATAGAGCTTTACATCTCCATAGGAGATAAAAATCAGTTTAAAAACAAGTATCATTTATTAAATTAAAATTTCTGGTGTCAGTAAAGATTTTTCCTTTCTTAAATATATATCCTTGCCTCACATATTTAAAATGTCTAACTTCCTGAGGCGTCTATTTCTCTATTTTCCTTGTAATTACAAAAGACTTTCTGAAAGACAGAAACTTACTCTACCAATGCAGACATGTGCTTTCTAACTGCCAGAGAAAATGTGAAAACCACAAAATTAATGCAAGCCTACACTGAGAAATCATGAATGACAACTATGCATATGGAAGTATGTCATATAAACCCTAAAGGAGAACAAAATTTAGCAAAACCAATCAACTATGATCACATATCAAAGTCAATAGAGAGAAAATATTAAAAAAGAAAATTTTCTTTTTGCAGTCTTTAATACTGAAAGTACTACAACTAACACTCAAATAATCACGGTTTGTTTGTTGTATAAATATTTATAAAACTCCATCAAAAAAATCTACCATCACCACCAAACCTGTGGAAGCATAAGAAGCAACACATTAACCTGAGAACAAAGATAAACAAGAGACACCTTCAGTTTGGGAAAACTGATTTAAAGATATGCAGTCTATTAAAAAAATATAGTCACTGCCTGAGTGTGTCCAAAAGGTTCGGCTCTATATTTAAAATAAGAAAGTTTAGCTTGTTAGAGTTTTATGGAAAAATTTCTAAAATAAAAGATAAATTAAGAATTTAATTGGATTTTCAGAAAGCTATTAGCAAGGTGACTCACTCAGAAAAGTCTAAATAGGAAAAAGTGAAAAACAGTTAAGCAATTGGAAAAAGATAAAATAAAAAATTTAGTAACATAATATTTTTCACTGAGTTGATATATAGGCATTTTTATAACAGTTCTTATATTAAATATTAAAAAATTTAAAAAATTATACATACGTGTATGCATAGATGTGGACAAAAAATGTATATTAATTGCAGAAAAGTGCAAATTTAACATACCACATAATACACGAGTCTTATCAGCTAGCAAGCAGTCAACGTTTTTTCCATTTTTCCTTAAAGATTCAAATAGAGGAAAAAAGGTTATTTTAATCTTTTTTTTTTCTTTTTTAAATTTTTTATTTTAATGAACCACTTGGTTTACTGAACTTTGTGGTCACTAACATTTAAAAAATTTAGCCTTTAAAATTTTACAAAACAGCTTTCTTGTTCCTGATATCTCCTACCTGTAAATACGTCTTCAATGTGAAAATAATAAGCAGATAACTGTAAAATTTTTATAAAAGCTTCACCTTTTGTAGATTTAACTAGGTTGTGAAAACTAGAAGGTCACTATTAGCAAAGTAGTAAGTATATTTTGGCTATACCTTACTTCAAAGGAGTAAAAGGAGGTATGTTAGAAGTTTAGTCTTATCTATTTTGAGATGCAAAGAAAAATAAAAGGTTTTTTTTTAAAATCTGTTTACATCTGTCAGTTGCTACTATTCAGAAATGACTTCTGCACACTACATGAGTTTATTCAGACAGCATGTCTCACAGTAAATTTTGTCATTGTTATTTCTCTCACTGCATAGCAATGACACATTTCAGCATAATAAAAATAATACAGTATAGAATTCAAACAATTAGATCTAAGTTGTGTACTAAGAGCATATGGAACAGTAAACAAATCCCAATATTGCCAAAAAAACCTCACTGAAATATTTTCCAGATAAAGAAGGTCTTTAATTTTTGCATTTGCTTAGGTGGAGCTGGGGAGCATCAAGAAGGGCTCTCAGTGCCCTCAGGGTCCTGAGAAAATCTATTAGCTAACAGTTGTATCACACTAGGTTTCAGCAAGTCACCTATGTGTCACTGCCTACTCAGAACACCTGTCAAAGTGATAATTAAAGAGGAAAGGATTTCTTTTAATGATCCAATTCAGGATAATGAACAAAGCTTGCTTTTTTTTTTTTTTTTTTTTGCCTTTTTTTTTTTTTCCTCACTATGCTTAAATGTACAAGAATCTGAAGAATCTGAAGCTAAATAAGGCTGATTATCTGGCTCAGTATAGGATCACTTTTGATGAAGGACACTTTCTAGAGATGCAGAACATGCATTTCAAGACAGACACAGTTCTCTTTGATAGAAAATTTTGTGGTTCTGAAGGAAAGCTTCAAAATGTGCACTAAACCAGTGGTCTCCAAAGTGGGGTGCGTGCACCCCTGGGGCTGTGCAAGATATGTTGGCGAGATGTGCTCAGAAATTTTGTACTGATATAGGAGCTCAATCAAAAAAGTTTGGAGACCACTGAACTAAATATAAGAAACATAAGACAATGAAGTTCTGTGCCATTCTAAAGAATGTATAAACATGTGTCATGAACATAGACACTTTTAATGTAGTATTTAACAAGGCATGGAAATTTTCAATAAAATGTTACACCTGAAATCTAATTGTAGAATTTAACTGTCAATATTTTAAAAATACTTTAGTGGCAATGCTTTATGTAAGAAGCAGAGCTAAGAGCACCTCCTGTGATTACTACACAATTAGTCAAAGCTACTATAAACTTGGTTCAGTACCTGACTAATCACTGTAAAGAAGACAGTGACTTAGGAACAGACCAATAAAGTGTTCAGATAGCAAAAGTGCAGGTTTAGAGAGAAATTCACTGCTAAGATGACCATGAATTCACTGTTGACCATATATTTCCCAGAAACACTGAAACTTTTCTTTACTCTTTATCTTCCAATGCTATTGTGACTGAGATGAACATCTTTGCAGAAATCTCCTATCAAAACTTTTTTTTAGAATTTGAAAACTGCAAGTCTCCTAACAGAACCAATTCAGTAGCTGGGTTCAGAGCACATTTAACACACTGAAAGGATTTTCATTTAAAGGATAGGAAAAGAAAGAGACAATTTTGCTAGCATTCTGTCTTAAAAGTTTATCACATAAGAAAAAAATTACAAGGATTTCAACCCTAAAACCTCTGCTGTTAGGTAGTGCTTAATGGAAAAAGAACACTGAAAGATATGAAGTTTGTATTGGTAAAATATAATAGAAAAGGAAGATCCTTTTGGTAGAATACTATTTTTCTAGGGCAGCTTCTTTTAGGAGCAAATCTGAATTAATTCTGTCACTAATTCCTGTATTTCTCTTTAGATTTTGGGGCATTTGTTTTGGTTTATAGGACACACAAGAACACTGCAGCAAGACCTATTCATTTAGTGCCTCCAAATTGTAACTCTTCCTGCAATGTGCCCTTCATACACCAGGCAAAGCTCTGATGATCTGAAAGGGATGATTAGCTACTAAGGCACAATTGACTGTTACTCTTCGGAAGAAAAACCTACAAGCTGTGAAGAGATACTGAGTTACGTGAAATAAAATCTTGAGATGTAGGCCACATAAATTGGGTTAGAAATCTGAGATATTACAGTTGGCAATTAGCATCAACCCTTTAGAAAAATAATTATGTTAATCAAATATTATTGTTTTGCAAAGCAGGAGGAAAATATTTATAGAAAAGAAAACATCTGGTTAAAAGTTTTATACTCTGTCCAATGGATTCCAAGTAAATTTAGACAAATTTTCTAGTTCTGTGGAAAGGTAAGTAGAGCAGAATCTTTCAGCGTCATTGAGGAGAAACAGTTATTATTGTTAATGCTGGTACAGACAGAGGACAACTTGTAACTTTCTCATGGAACTGCACCTGTAAGTATTGAAATTCCTTAAACTAAGTACCCTCTTTAAAGCTGTTCTACATTTCATCTTAGAAAAATTCTACTCAAGTTACTGGAGTGTACATCATTCTCTCGGTACGAGGATAGGATTCCTTAGAATTTCTCCTTTACATGTAAAAACAAATTAACTTTTGTTACTTTAATTAGGAAGGTGAGTAGTCAGGCAGTTGTACTGTTCATATATTTTTCCAAGGCAAGAGATACTCCTGTCAACTTGGTATCATGTCTGTGCAGATTTTTGGAGTAACATTTTTCTCTCATGTCTCCTGTTTCCCCTATATTCTCAGCTATCCAACTTTCAGATGGTACAAGTTATTTATTCTCCCTTTTCTTACTTTCTCTAAACAATATCCTAATTCACAAGTATTTTTTTCTTATTAGTTTTGATCATTGGTTTTCAAAATTTGTTTCGGTATTCATAAGTGCTCAGGTCTTTTGGACATGAAATCATGTATTTATATACAGAATAGTTTGCTACATGTATCTAAAAACCCCCCTAAAACTCAAACCAGAATTTATATGTTTTAATGAATACAGAAACTGTCACAGTATGCTGGGTTTTAATCTTATTTACAAAGACTGGAATACATTTAACTATAACACTGTAATTTTTTCCATGAGTTTACAATTTATTCTTCACTCTTTCTTTAAGAAAAATAGAACTCTCTTGTACTTCTACATTGCAGTACACTTTATTTAATTTTGATTTTGTTTCTGAAAGAGAATGTAGGGCTGCATGTCCTAACATTTATTTCACACGAATGATACCTATGACTTCAATGTGCAAGTAGAAGAAACAGTAAAGAAAAATGAAAAATAAGAAAAAATGCTTAAAGGAGGACAATATTTTACTTGTGAAAAGGTCAAAATTGTCTAAGCAACTTGTCATGGCCACTTATATGAAAATCAATTGTGTTGAAAACCTAATATAGAATTATTTAATTTGTAGCTATTGCCAACAGACAGAGAATAACCAGTATAATCAATACTGCCCTGGCACTTAATCAGGCTTGAAGGGAAATGGTAAAGCCTTGGTGTTATAAATGGGGGGGAAAAAATAATCTTTCTAATTTTTTCTGTGTACCTTTACTGAGGATGGAACATGTTACAGCAGAGTTTTCCCTGCTACTTTGCAGTGTGTCAATGCATGCAGGCTGAGAAAAAAGCAAGACCAGGACTCCACACTTACTCAAAGAGTTATGATCTCATTGGAATTGTAGAAATGCAGTGTAATAGCTCACATGATTGGAATACTGCAATCGATGGTTACAAGCTGTTCAGGAAATGCAGCTAGGGTAGAAAAGGAGTGGGTAGCCTCTTCGTAAGAAAGTGGGTTGAGTGCAGGAGTTTATCAGTGACAAGAGGACAGTTCTCTAGAGAGCCTTTATTTTAACATCTGCAAGATCTCCATCAGAGATCTCATGGTAGGTGTCTGCTACAGGCTACAAGATCAGGACCAAGCCTTCCCCAAATAACTCACAGAAGCCTTGAGTCTGCAGGCCCTAGTTCTCCTAGGGAACTTCAGCTACCCTGATACTTCATAGGAAAGCAAAATTGTAGTGCAAAAGCAATCAGAGATTTCTGTAGTGAACTTCAGATAACTTCCTAACACAGTTACAGAATGTGCTGAACAGGAGTGCTGCCTTTTTAGACCTACTGTTCAAAAATAAGAAAGATTGGTTGGAGTCATGGACCTCAATGTTAGTCTTTGCTGCAATGACCATAGTATCACAGAGTTTTAGACCCTAAAGGGCATAAGAAAGACAAGTAGCAGAATAAAGAGGACTGGACTGGTTGCCTCTTATGATGAAAAAACACGCCCAGTGGATGAGAGGAGAGCTATAGATATAATTTACTTTGAATTTAGGAAGATGTCTGACAGTGTCCTTCAACAAGTTCTTCACAAACTCATAAAGTATGTTTGGGACAGACAGACCACAAGATGTTTGGAAAACTAGCTATACTGCAGAGTTCAAAGGATGGTGGTTAAAGGCTCAAAGTCAAACTGACAGACAGTTAGGAGCAGAGTTCTTGTGGCTCAGTAATGAGTCTGATAGTATTCAGTATCTTTAAAGCTGATTTGAATGATGGAATTGAATGCACACTCATCAGGTTTGCAGAAGGAAAGGTAGTTGCACTGGAAGAAAAAGCCACTATAGAGAGAGATCTCAGTGGGCTGGAAGACTGGGCCAACAAGAATTGCATGAGGTTTAGCAAGGATAAATGTAAAGTCCTACCATGGGATAAAATAAGCCCCAGAAGCAGTGCAGATAAGGGCTGATGGTCTGGGGGTAGTTCTGCTGAAAGGCACCTGGGGACCTTGGTGGACAGGAAGCTTAAGAAAACCCAGCAATGTGCCTTGGTAGCAAAGCAGACAAACTGTCCTGGGCTATATCAGTAAGAACAGAGCCAGCAGATGAAGGGGTGTGATTATTCAGCCCTACTCAGTATTTGTTAGGCCACAATATGGAATACTGTCCACCTGTGGTTCCTCCAAGTTAAAAGAGACATTAAGAAACTAGAAGGGATCCAGTGGAAGACCACCAAGAAGATTGGAGAACTTGACAGATGAAGAAAGATTGAAGGAATTTGGTTTGTCTGACCTGGAGATCAGAACCTCAAGGAAGAATCTATTCCAGTTGTTCGCTATCTAAAAGATAGTTACAGAAAACATAAAGATACTCTCATCTCAGAAATGCATGGAGATAGAAAAAAGGTAACATGTACAAGTTTTTTCAGGAGCAATTCTATCTGGATATAAGAAAAAAAAAAATATATCCTTCGTAAGAGCTATTAAACATTGGAATACGTTGCTGAGGGAAATGGTAGAATCTCCCCCACTGGAAGCAGTAAAAATTTGGCTTGAGACAGCCATGGATTACCTACTCTAAAATCCTGCTTGCAACAGGATACCAAATGATTTTCTGATGTCCTTTCCAGCCCAGACTTCTCTGATTCTTGATCAGTGTCTCAGTGTCAAAAGGAAAGAATAACTTAACAGAGTTTCACAGAAGTTTGTCCTGGGTCAGGTGAATTCAGTATTTTCATTAACACCTTTGACAGAAGGATGAAGTGCATACTTATTAAATCTGCATTTAACAGAGCTGGGAAGGACTGTGAATACATTAGCAAACATAACTATAAGTAAAAATGAGAAACTGAAGAAATGACATTCAAATAAGATGCAATTCAGTAGAGACAAGCAGAGGACAAAGCCAAAAGCAGGAATAATCAATTCATAAATACAGTATAAGGAGCAAGTCATGTGGCAGTAAGTCTTCAGGGGTTACAGTAGCTCAGAAACATAACAGAGTAAAAAAATATCCTACTGTTATGAAAAGACAATCAAACTGGAAGATATGTACATAGTTATAGGTAGAAAAATGTGTGAAAAAGTAAGAAATAATTCCTCCTGTCCACTAAGCATGGGGAAAACCCCTTCTGAAATACTAAGCCCATTTTTATAAACTGTATTTTAAGAAAGACACAGACTTATTGGGAAAATGATGGAAAAGGTTGGAAGTCTATAAATATGACCTGTGAGGAAGGACTGACTGAACTGTTGGTGGTTAGTTTAAAGAAGAGTACATATTCTTGAAGTATACAATAAGCCATTGAAAAGATGAATTAAATAACCTGCTCTTTAGATAGAATCATCTATTGAAATAAGTTGTTTAAGTACAGTAAAAAGGGTTCACATTGGAATTAGAAATATTCTTCTACTTGCAAGGCTAATGAAGGAGTGCTTGTCTAGGAGCTAAGAGCACTTTCCTTGGAAATAAAGAATGTTAGACAAATGTCTTTTGGGAATAAATACAACTGGAATAAGGAAGTAGTACTGATCTGTTAGAACTACTTTCAGCCCTATTTATCTGTGATGCGTTACTTGCATATATGGGTGTGTGTCTACATATACATTTACATTTATATTCATGTATACACATACATAGTTAGCCAGTAACACATTTAAGAGGTCCAGATACATGTCTGCATTTAGGAGAGAAGTGAGGCTAAGGCAGATTTTTCAAAAATGTACTATAGGTAAGTAAAGGTATTTATAAAGGCAAGACCTAAAATTCATAATCTACATTCTGCTTGCATATCCATGTTAATCAAACTGATGTTTACAATCTATCAAATGAAAGATACTAAGTCTATTAATTCATTGCTTTAAAAATCACTTTAGACAGTGAAATTAACTGACCAAAATAGCAATACGAAGTAAAAAAAACTGTTCTAAATTTGACAGAACCCGATTCAAATACATAGCATCGCTTGCTCTTTTTTCTACTAATAATCCAAATTACTTTGTAGCCTGCCTATTAATTGGATGACCATGATTTAAACCATAAGTCATCTCTCTCCTTTAGTTTTCTCTGATACAAAATTATTTCAAAAATACTTTCTACAGATTAGATGAGCTTTTCCAAAATACTGTATTTGTTGCAGAACTTCTTGCTGACTTGCCAGCAGACTTATAAAAGGCAGCATTCATAAATGTTTCACAGGGTCTGAGAAACAAGCAAGCAGAAAACAGGAGTGGCAGGCATGAAAATAAAAAGGCTAAGCAACCAACTCTGAATAGATCTATCTATCTGTTTCATTTCCTGAAACATAAATGAGAGGAAGAGATTTATCAACTGGCAAATAGTTTCATAAAGCAGATAACTGTCTCTGCTTAAGCAAGTTGGCTTTGTACTAACAGCATTGCCCCACAGGGCAATACTGAATCCCATGCAGATAAATAAGTATGGTTTCAGTTCTGAAGTGTTCAAACTTTCTCTCTTGAATAAAGTCACAGGGAATTCAATGCATGTTATTAAAGCCACATATATTAAGAATTTCTTGGGATATGAAACAACTAAACTGCAGAAATTTTCATCTTTCAAATAACAGACTTCAGCTGTAACTCAATCTGCAGCAAAAGCCTGGGAAAATATTCTCATGTCATCTTTTTGAGATTTTTCTTTCTTAGGAAGGACAGGAAGGCATTGTTTATTTTGCTGTTCTGTAACAAAGGTATGATACAAGATTTGCATGTGGTCAATTAAATTAGAACAAATAAAAAAATCCCCAGCAGAATTTTAGGTTTGCATGATGCACTGATCTTGAAAAAGCCCAGCTAAAAAAAAAAGGGTCTGAGAGGATTAATCCATTTTAAAATTTCAATAAAATGCAGAAAGTGATCAGCTAATTTCCAGTTGCTGCTTATGTTTATTTACCTGCTTGCCTATAACATAAATCCATACTTTCCTCATAGCTCCAAATTCTAACTTCTTTCCAACACACCTTGTTCATAAATCACATTGGGGCTAATGCCTTGATTTTCTGCCATATTTCTTTACTAGGTCCATCTACCTGAGCAACTGCTATTTTGCCACTGTGTGGTGGTTTAGCCACAGCCAGCAGTTAAAACCATGCGGTCACTCACTCCCTCCACTCTGATGGGATGGGGAAGAGAAAATAATAACAAAAGGGCTCATGGGTTGAAATGAGGACAGGGAGGGCTCACTCATAAGCTATGGTCATAAGCAAAACAGACTCAACTTGGGGAAATAAAAATCAGTTTAATTTGTTAACTATGAATCAGAGTAGGATAATAAGACATAAAACCACATCTTAAAAGACCTTCCCCCCACTCCTCCCTTTTTCTCAGGCTCAAATTACTTTGTGCCCAATTTTTCTACCTCCTCCCCCCACAGCAGTACAGCAGGATGAGGAATGGGGGTTTCAGTCATTTGGTCACACACTGTCTCTGCTGCTCCTTCCTCCTCAGGGAGGCTGCTTCTCACACTCTCCCTGCTCCAGCATGGGGTCCCTTCCACAGGCTAAAAAAGTTCAAGAACGAAGTGTTGCAACATCAGCTTCCTATGGAGTCACAGACTTCTTCAGGCACAGCCCCCAGCTCCAGCATGGGGACCTCCACAGACTGAAGGCAGATCTCCATTCCAGTGTGCCTCATCCCCCTGGGTCTCTGCTCTGGCTTGAGCTCTCCACATAGTCACAGTTGCCTTCAGGGACAGCCTCCCACTCTGGTGTGGGGTCCTTCATGGGCTACAGGTGGTCATCTGATCCAGCATCAACCTCTATGGGCTGCAGGCGGACAACCTGCTGTCTCACCACAGGCTGCAGGGGAATCTCTTCTCCAGCACACCTGCTCCTCCTCCTTCCTCACTGACCCGGGAGCCTGTAGTTGTCTCCCTCACATCCTCCCACTTCATTTTTCTTCATGTTGTTGTTGTTTTTGCTGTTGTTGATCCTCCTGATCTCTTGCCAAACTGGTTTGTTTTTGTTTTTTTTCCTTCTTAAATATGGATTCCCAGAGGCACGTCACTATTCCTGACTGGTTAAGCCTGGGCTGGAGGTGGGTCTACCTTGGAGCCAGGGAAGCTTCTCAAAGCCTCTCATAGGAGCCATCCCTGTAGCCCCTTCTACCACTACCAAAAAACTCCCAGGACATCAACCCAACACACAGGGTGATGAGAGACAAAAATTATAAAATATATTTAAAAAATAAGAAAAATATTAAAAAGAAAGGTTAATTGTTGGTAAACTACAAGATAATCCAACTGTAATTAAATCCAGTCAGAATATCTAATATAACCTTACAATTTTCTCATTCACTCCTAGAAGTCAAAAGGTTCAGAAATCAGCCAAACCTCCACAGTAGCTTTTTCCTGAAAATTAGTCTTAAAGTCTAAAACATGTTGATAACCTACAATATTTCCTTATATTTTGGAAGTGATGGATCAGTTTTCCTTCTCAAAGTCCTATTACATTTCTCCTGTAGAAATGCTTCAGACTTACTCCAGAGTCACTTTCATGAATATGATCTTACTCTAGTTCCAGCTGGTATTATATGATAGCTCCTAAAGAGAGTTAATCTTTCATTTTTTACAGGCAGTTATACTCAGCCACTCACATCCCCTATGAGAACAAGTCCTGAGGATTTGTGATGTGAAATCAAATGACTCTAACAGAATTGGAAAGTTCCTGTTTAGAACTCTGCCCAGTTGCAGTATATTAATGCAACTAATTGTTGATATTCACATTCCATTTTTTAAAAATGTATCATTTCTGTAGGATCTTTAGTGTTTGCACAGTATAATTTAGATAAGTGAAATAAAACAGTTGCAAGCTGTACTGTTCAAACAGCAAACACTACATGATAAAAAGTAGCACTTTAAGTGACATTTTAAAGAATAAAAGATGAAGTATCTAACACACCACCTGTGCCCTCATTATCTGCAAAGCTGCATCAGTTCACAAGAAAAAAATAATTTCTTGCATAAAATAATATTTATGCATAATTTTCCAATTTGTTAGCCCAAATGGTTTGTATAAAAATAGACAAGTTCAACAAGGAGATACACACATATTTTTGCAGATACTTTCTTCATGTTATTGTGTGATATTTATGCTACTTATGCAAAATTCTTTCAAAATGTTTACTGTATGTTCTGTGCATGAAACTTAGAAAAGACATGATTATTAGTCTAGAATAAATGTTTATATTCCAGATTTAGTATATCTAAGAGTCTAATTGAAACATCTTGTTAATCAAAAGAACCAACATTATAGCACACCAAAGGTACTTGAATCAGTAATTTTAATGCAACTACTGACACTCCAAAGCATTTCATATTTGACAAACTATAATAGCTATACCATCTGTTTTGTTTTCCACCATATGGTATTGTATAAATTCCTAATAACTTTCTTAATATTGGTCCTCTGCTTTTTAAGGTGAAATTAGCTAACTATATGAAGTTGGCGAAACACTGTCCTTTTAATTGTGAATTACATGTTCTACCTATTAATAACGGTGGGTTTGGATATTTAGTTAATACACATTCGTCAGTTCCACATTTAGATAGACATTTATCAGAACTGCTAGCATCCAATGGATTTATTGCTTTCTTTTTATTTCTAATCCAGTATTAATGCTTACTTTATAATTAGACACATATTTACAAATGGGATCTGTAAATTCTTATACAATGTTATTTCTAATTATAGTCATACTGGGAAAAGAAATAAAAAATGGACTGAAGATTGTGGTTACCCTTTTGTACTCAAGTACTTTGATACCTGCTGCAATTCAGAATTCAAAACTTGCACAAAAGTGAAAAGCAATATATTTAACAACCATTTACACTTGAAGGCCTTAGTCCTCAAAAAGCTACTGAGCTGCCTTTCTAAACTTACAAGTAGCTACTCTTACATCGGTGTCTTATCACAGTACTGCTGGTAACACTCTATTGTCTGGTAAAAGAGATACTTTTTTAAAAAAACTGACAGTGTGCAACTGTATGGATAAATAAAATGCTAATTGCCATATGCTTTCTTTTTAAAGTGACTTTTCAATTACAGATATTAAATTGTATTATCAAATACATTATATGCAGAGGATAGAAAGATTTATGGTACAGTTACCATTTATGTTGCCATTTATGTGGCATATGAAAGTCAAGAACCTTTAGACTGTCATTTTATCATGGTTATTATACAAGAAATAAATAAACCCTGTCATGCAGTCACACATATGTGATCTTAATGATGATATGGGTTTTTTTCATTAGTCAGTTTTGAAATGTGTGCTCTTCCATTTAGAAAACACAGAAAACAGGGATTGGAAGAACCTGGAAAAGTTATTTAGTTCATCACCTTAGCTAAAGATGAGATTACATGTACTTAAACTCCTGGATATACATATATCTCACATGTTCTTGAAAACTTCTACTCATATAGCTAAATATTCTTTACTTCTGAAGAGGGTCCAGAGGAGAGTCGCAAAAACTACCAGAGGGCTGGAGCACCTCTCTTACGAGGAAAGATTGAGAGAGCTGGGCTTGTTTAACTTGGAGAAGGGCAGGCTCTGGGGAGACCTCACTGCAGCCTTCCAGTACTTGGAAGCGAGCTTGTAAGCAGGAGGGAGAGTAACTTTTTACATGAGCAGATAGTGAAAGGACAAGGGGAAATGGTTTTAAACTAAGAGAGGGGAGATTTAGGTTAGATATTAGGAATAAATCTTTCATCTAGAGGGTGGTGACACACTGGAACAGGTTGCCCAGAGAAGCTGTGGATGCTCCATCCCTGGAGGCATTCAAGGCCAGGTTGGATGGGCAGCCTGATCTAGTGGTTGTCAACCTTGTCCACAGCAGGGGGGTTAGTACTAGATGATCTTGAAGGTTCTTTCCAACCCAAGCCATTCTATGATTCTATTATATGATTCTATGATTCTTTCTCTGGATTCTTCTTTCTCTTTATCAAAGCAGCCCAGTTCTTACCCACTTGTTTATATTGTTACATTTTAAAGATTTTTGATTCTTTTTAATATTTCCTTCTGTCCTATTTTGACTGGTCCACAACTTTTTTGAAACTTCATTTCCACAGTGGAGAAAATCAGGGACACTCATACTGCATAGCTTTAGGCCCCTAAGGTGGGAGACGGGATCCTCAATTTAATCAGCTGTGTCTGACAACCTCCTCCAGCGAGTGATCCACATATGAGACTACAGATGCTGTCACACTGTTTAAAAGTGTGTGTGAACATCCTTACACAAGCATACAACACCCACCTCATTACATTGGAAGATTAGGAGAATAACATTCTAAGACAGATATCTAATTTAGGATATGTGAATATGCTGACAAACTCCAGTGGATAAAGCCTGACTAGTTTTACTATAAATAAAGGTTTCATTTATGTGCATTACATGGTTAATTCTGCTACGCATGCATGTCTGTGGGTGTGTGTGTATCTCTTTAGCAATTTCCAGTAATTATACATACATATAGTGCACAGTAGGAGGTTATAAAATGTTCATATTATGTACATTTATACGTATATAACTGAACTTTATACTTGTTTATGTGCTATGCTATTATTGAAGCATATACTGCCATGGCCCATTGTAAACCCATTTCTAAAGCTGTTAATGCCTATTGTGTTTTTCTTCATCTCAGATTAGGGTAGCTGATTATTACAACCTACATCTAGTAATTCATTCTTATCCATAGTAAGTCCCATTTAGACTGTTCTGGTATTTTATTAGCAAAAAAAAAGAAGTACTCCTGTAATTTTCCAGCTTTTGTGGATTTCTACTATACACCATCTGGATACCACCCTTAGATTTTTTTGCCCTCTTCCACTGTTCAAAACACCTCATAGTTCTCTCTGGATATTAGGGTATGTATCCATAGCCTTGAAGTACAAGACGAATGTCCCTTCTCTTTCCCATACCCAAGTGTTCTTTGTGAACAAACTGGACTCTTCAGTATTAAGCTTTACTGTTATGACAATGTACATGTATATGTAGACACTAATATTTTCATTATATAATATATATATATAATATACATACATTCTAATTTTCATTCCTTGATTCAGGTTTTCATCATACTTCTTTCCATAGCATCAGGACATCAGATATATTCAGAAGGATGACTTTGTGCTTTTTTTCTTTTCCATTTTCCTTTTTTTTTTTTTTCCTTTATCTGTTTGGTCAGGACTGAAACCAGGTACAGATTTACTTCTCCAGTCCTTATAAATCCTAAATTCAAGTCTTTCTCATTTGCTTAGCAAATACGTAATGAAGATGCTTCATGAACTACTGATTGTATATTGAACCACTCCAATTTTGAAATCCATCTTGAGAAGTCTTAATATTTAGCATGGGATAAATTTTAATCAGCTCATTATGAAGTGAACTTCATAATATAAGTTCTCAACTAACTAAAGCATACTGAAATACAGACAAAGTTCATATTAAACAAAACAGTACAGGTGGGACCTTTTCTCCTAAGAAAGTGGAGATACTAGGATTAAAACTTCAGGTACTTACAAAATATTAATTTAGTAGGATTAACTATCAAATAATAGACAGATGTGAAACGAACAAATCACTACAAAGGTAAGAATACCTCCTTACCTTTACACACAGGTCTATGATCACTCCATGCAGCAAAAACTTCAGCTATCCTCTGACAGGTGATACTTTTTGAACCTTGTAGCACATAATCTTCATCACAGGAAAACTGTACTGTTGCTCCCAAGCTACAATCAAACAATGACATAAAAAGAAGTGTTTTTATACAAATAGACATCAGTCATTTTTTTCCGTTCTTTTAGGTATAACAATCCTGACAAGCAATACAAACATATAATCCTATAAATATGATTTTTTGCTTTTAGTAGTAAACGGCCGCAGGCTATGTACTGGACTGACAGTGCACAGCATTCAGCCCTCTCCAGGCTCGCTTTGGCCAGAGCTCGTTTACCTCTTTTTAACAGTCGTCTGGAGGTCAAGTGACTATTTTCTGACCTAAATTCTACCTTCCCTATCATAAAGATTTGACAAACCTGGCCACTATAGAAAAAATAAGAACTATTTACGTTAACTGAAGCTAGGAAACAATGACAAAGAGGTGATAAGAAAATCACTTAGAAGAAGACACAAAGCTCAACCACAAGACTGAGGAAGAAACCCCCACTATAAACATTGTATTCCTCCCAGTGAAGACCTCATGATGCAGATGACTTGCTGTAAATGTCCCCCATCTCTACTTCTTCATGAAGAAGTTTGGTGCTTTGGACTTTAGAACTTCGGAAGGGGAAGCAAAATACCAGAGAAAAGGATTAGATATTAATACGGTTCCTTGTATAAAAAAAATGGTATATTATTAATAAGACATTCCTGCACTAATTTGGACTAGGAATGCGTTACAGTAAATAGACTGGTAATAGTTGTTTTATATTTTGATTAGGAGTTTAAGATTTTAATTAGGATAGCAGTAAAGTCTTGTCTCCATAAAAGTGGTGTGGTATCTCTTGACAGTACTACTAGGCAATGAAAGTTACATGGTGAGTATGAACATTTGCTCCTTGAAACAGCATATGTTTCTCAAATTAATTAAAGAAAATAAAATAATTCTATAAAAGTCTTTCTAGGTATTTAGCTCTGATTATTTATGAAGTGATAATGCTGGCTTCAGATGACTTTGTACTTTTACATATAAAACATATTTGTTATTGCAAAATCGGCACAGAAAACAGGAAACAAGCCCAGAAAAACTTAGAATCATAGGATGTTGTGAGTTGGAAGGGATCCACAAGGATCATCAAGTCCAACTCTTGTCTCTACATAGGAAAATACCAAGATTCAGACCATGTGTCTGAGGGTGTTGTCCAAATGCTTCTTGAATTTTGTCAGGCTTGGTGCCATGACTACCTCCCTGGGGAGCCTGTTCCAGTGCTCCACCACCCTCTGAGTGAAGAACCTTTTCCTAATGACCAACCTAAACCTCCCCTGGCACATCTTGCAATTTCCTCTGGTCCTATCATTGGTTGCCAGGGAGAAAAGATCAGCATCTGCCCCTCCTCTTCCTCTTGTGAGGAAGTTGTAGGCCATGATGAGGTCTCCTCTCAGTCTCCTCTTCTCCAGGCTGAACAAACCAAGTGACTTAACCTCTCCTCATATGACTTCCCCTCTAAACACTTTATCAATTTTGTGGCTCTCCTCTGGATGTTCTCTAGTAGTTTTATATTCTTTTCATAGATATAAAGATATTTGCACCCAAAACTGCACCCAGTACTCGAGGTGAGGCCGTACCAGTACAGAGTAGAGCAGGACAATCAACTCCCTTGACCAGCTCGCAATGCAGTGCTTGATGCACCCCAGGACATAACCTTTTTGTTTGTTTGTTTTGCTTTGTTATGCTGTTTTTTCTGAGGGGAGGACTGAGGATTTTTTTCAGTTTGGAAAAGTTAAAAAGCTCAATACATAAATGTCTATTATTGAGATAATACTTCTTTAATATCATTATTCTTTCAAGTCCTAATTACAGTTCAAAATAATCAATATATCAGGTCTTTTTTCTGACATCAGAATCTTACATTTCATAATTTCAGCTGGCTGTTTTTAAAAGGTTGTCTGTCAGAGCTGTAAAGTATTTCTATTAACTGTGACTGTGGACAACCTACAGTGTCACAAAGGTCTTCAGTGAGAACCTTTTACCTTATCAGTTGCTAAATGATTGTCATTAAGTTTTTGAATTAAAAGATGGTGTTATATATCCTATTCCTTAGATAAGACTGATGAGGAAGAATCATATAACTGCAAGTTAGTGTTACCTCATGCTTATGCCAAAAATTAATTACATAATTACATTTAGGAAATACTCTTCTTTTCCCCTCCAATTAAGAAGGACGAAACCCAAAAGACTAAAGCAGAGATGTTACTGAAGAAATTCTGAGAAGAGTCAAGTAAACTAAAAAATAATATTTTGAAAATCTCATGTATAGTGATACTGCATTTTGTACTTTGAAAAGATAAAGCCAAACTTTTCTTAATGTGGCAGACAATATACAAGGGGCAGTTTAGGAGATTTCACATTTTACATTACAAGAAACTTTTTCCAAGAAAGGCAGAGTAGAACTGGAACAGCATGCTCAGACTGTTGTGAAACCTCCATTGTGAGTTTTCAGGATTGGGTAAACAAAGCCACAGCTGAACTGATTTAGTGTTTGCATTAGTCCTGCTTTGGGCAGGAGGATGGAGTTGATGCCCTAAAAAAGGACCTTCCAATCAATATTTATATGACTCACTTAAGCTGTCCAATTTATTTTGAAGTCATACAAAGCTTTTGCATCTACAACATACTGTGCTAAAACAGTTCATAACTTCAAAAATGCATGCTTGACTTGTGTCTCTTAGTAACTTTATCTGCCAATTTCTGTTTCTAACAGGAAAAATACGATTGCCATTAGCTTTGCATTTTCAAGGAAAAGACAAAACAAAACAAACTTTAGATATATTTTCATTAGAAAAAAAAAAGTATGAGTAAATATTAAATGATTTATACAAATCTGTGAAAACACTTTAATCTCATATCTATTTTTGAAGTCTCCATCATCTGCCCAAAATTTGGGATCCCTCTTTAGAGAACAAAAACTAAAAGCAGTACCAAGAAGCTGAAAATGAAGCTATAGCATCTCTAATGGATGCAAAAGAGCAGGTTTAAAATTTTGAACTTCTTATGAAGTTTATATTGAATAGTAGTATTTTAAACAGCTGGCATAAGTGTAGCAAATTAACTAATTTCGATTATTTTCCTCCAGTATTTGCTATATTCTTTAAATTATTATTGAATAAGAATCAATTATACAAGGAATAAAAACTCAAGCTCAGCTGTAACTATAAACTATATTATTCTGCATTTTGAGCTTTCTTTTCTCTTGTAAATGTTGTGATAGATAAGTGAGATAGACTAGAAGAAGAGAGAGATAAAGCAGTTTGGATTATTTGCACCAATGTGCAGGGAACACATCTGAATTTAAACATTGCAGTACTATTCTGTTTCTGTAGAATCAACTCAAAAGTCATATATACATTAAAGTATAGAAAAAAGTATTCTCCAAGATTCACATCTTTCTGACATATTAACCTATTCTGTCCACACCTGGACCCGAACAAGTCTAAAAGACCACACCATTTTTGACCATATAAAAAACAAAACAAAACCGCACATCCAGAAATACCTAAACATCAGTCTCTCCCTATCAAAGAATTAATTTAATATTATGATATACTTTAATGCTAGTGTAAATAAATAAACAGTATTGCAGCACGTATTTTCACCGAGTAAAAGAAGATAAAGCTATACATAAGCTTTCAAAACTATGCAGAGTGAAATACATTTTCTTAACCTAGCAACTTTCTACACATCACTGATCCATAACTATTTATTTGGAAGCTACAGATAAAATCTACCACAGTCTATTTGAGCCATAGTAGGAGAGTTAAGCTAAGCCATCTGACATCTTTGTCAATCACTTGATACAGTACTTGGAAATATCACTGCAAGATGTTAGGATTCCAAGATACAATGCTAGAATGTCTTCAAAACTCCTGGTCAAGAAAAATCCTGACCATGTGCTGAGCAAGCTAAAGGGATGACTAAATTTCAGTTGCAGAGGATCTCCCAATACTCTGGAGATCATTGGTGATTCTGCTTAAACGTTTCTTAAGGTGTCACCTTCCCACAAAGCTTGTACTGTCAGAAGCTTCTGCTTGACAAAGGAACCAATTAACTGCTGCCAAATTTAACATTTATTATTACCTTTAAACTAATCTTACAACTCATGCTGCAAATCATCTAAGTTTTGTTTAATTTTCAGGATGTTTGGCTTTAAGTTTCAGAGTCTAGAAGCTCAGTTTGCATGTCTGCAGAGAAGGGTATGTGATTTAGAGAAAGGTTCAAGGAAAATTAAATGTGAAATTTCCAGTCAATCCATGTGGTTACACTTCAAAGTCATTCTTCCAAATAAAATAACTATAAATTAATTTATAATATAAAATGAAAGAAGACATTATCATTAGGTATACTGTAACAACTCATTGGTACAACAAGTTGTCTTTAATATAAACTTCATATGCTCCCTTCTCTCAATATAATCTGTATTTTTAAGAGCACACTAGCATCTTCGTGGTGGTTCAACAACATTCACTGCTTTGTTGTGATCCAAGTTTCATCTGAATCTCACCTTTAAATACCTAGATGGACTACACTACAGACATAGAGAGACAGAGACATTTCAGAAAGGCAGAACTTTGGGATGGTGGTGGAGGAACATGTTTGCTTCACAGTAAAATACTTGTCCAATTATAATTCAGATTGTCTATGATTATTCCACTACAAAAAAAAACCCCAACCAAACAAGCAAAAAAGCCTCTAAAATCCAACAATTAAAAAAGCAACAAGACCACATGAAAACTTTTTCTCTTCATCTATTTTATCATTCTTGTATTTTCCATAGTGGCATTGATTCTAAAATTGGACATTCATGTGGAAAGGTGTATTTTACTGTATGACAGGTAACATAAAATAAGCTGTTGGAAAATCCAGCAGAACAAACACTAGTACATCTAAAATTTTAGGAGACTTTTAGAGAAGGGAAGTTTCTTTCTCAGGTAACATATATTTTTCAGTACAGGAAAAGCTGGCAGCTATTAGTAGGTAGTCATCTTGGCTTTATTTCAACCTGCAGAGTCCTGTTATGCTCAAACAGGCATCTAGCAGCAGAAACAAAGCCTCTAAAACTTCAAAATAAAGCCATAGGGAATTTTCACATTAGAAAAAATAACCAAAAGGGTGAACATGCAGTGTCAGATCCCAAAGAATGTAATGAAATGCTGCAGCTTGCCTTAGAGCTTGCATTTCTGATTTTCTAAGCCCATGCAAGAACCATGTAAGAACACAGGAATGTGCTGAGAGAGCAGGTAGTGTGTATAAGCAGAACAGGAGTGAAATTGCACTAAATTGCTTTTGAACCTATACCTTCTTGAAGAAAGCTAGAGAAGTGTCAAGAACATGCTCTTCTCTAAAACAGATTAAATTGTACTGAAGTTAAATTTTGATTGATCTTGATAAAGACAGATCTAATTCCTTATTCAAAATACTATATTTTAAAATTTAAGTATTATAATTGGGATTTTCACTCCCTTGTCAGGAGAGGGGAAAAAAGACAAGCTCAGAGTAAAGCTATTTTCTACATTATAGAGAGAGTGACTTCAAAAAAGGAAAAGGAAAAGTGTGGTATTTTTGATTCTGTCAGGTGTAAGACCTGGAAAAGTTTTTCCATAGTACTGCAATTTTTAACTAAATATATGAATTTTCTTTCAATGTCTTATTTATTTATTTTAAAGAATTAGTAGCATTCTTACTTTGGAAACTTATGAAGCAACTGAGCAACCATTATGGCAATGACAAGAACTGAAACCAGGTTAATTTAAAAAAGAATTTTATTCAGCCTGCTGAAAATTTTTAGTTAACTTTTGTTCCTTATAAGACCTCTTTTTAATGTATCAAATATTCAATTGAAGATAAATGACATATGTACTGTTAACATTCACCAGTCCTGCTCTTTACAAGTACAAATCTCATCATTCACATTCCTAAGACTGTTAACAAGCCTTAGAAAGTAAATCATCTTATTTATCCCTAGTATGTGTAAGATGAATACAACCAAAGGAGCAATTGTTCCCTTTTTCAAGGGCTGTCAATAAAGTGGCTAGAAACTGTGCGCATGTGTGTGCATATATGTCCTCTCACTATTTCCTAATAAAATGCTTTTGCATTATAAAGAGAGGCTATTACAAAAGAAAAGAAAGACTCAATTTTCTGAAAGAAAACCAGTCTTTTCTGGGGTGTTTCTGAGACCTACACTCAGAACAGACCTGCTTATTAAGGACACGTTACACTAGATGGGATTTATCTAGAGAAGACTCTGCTGACCAGATTTTTTCTTTTTATCTTGAAAAAAACTGAACTATGAAAATTTAAATATTTAGTTGAAGAATTAGTTCGAGGACAGCTTCCAAGCATAAATTTGAGGTGGCACTGAAGCCACTGACAAGCCTACGCTTTCAGAAACTACTACTGCTCTGCAATCTAACCTGGTAACAGAAACCAGCCCTTAAAGTCAGCAGGATTTTATACTGTTCACGAATCTACCCTCAACAGAAAGAGGATCAGTTAAGTACTAGTTTGTTAGGGTTTTGTGGTTTGTTTTGGTTTTGGTTTTTTTTTTCATTTTTCCTTACTTTGTAAAAAGGTTGTTTCCATACTAATGTCAAGACGTGATCAAAATAAAGATCAATACAAAAAAAATTAGTTCAGTTTGATCTGCAAATACATTCTCTGGTGGAAGGTGAAAAATACTTCCTCACCAAAATAAACATCCCCGCCCTCCAAATTACAACCCATAAGACCAAAAGTATAATAATACCTGTTACATCTTCTGTTTATTATAATAGTACCTGTTACATCTTCTGTTTATTTTGTTTTGAACAAAAGCTTATTTTTTCTGTTCACCAGAAATTTCATTAAACTGAACACCTTTTCACTTTCACTTTTTTCACTTCGAGTGGATATTGCACGTGTAAGCCATGTTCTTTCACTTACATATATCTGAAATGTCCCAATTATTTATTCTTTTCCATTATGATGGAACTCGATTTTTTATTATTTTTTACATTTAAGCATTAAATAGCACATTCATGGGAGTTGATAGAAAAGCTGTTCTTCTCTCAGAGGTAACTTGGGGATTTTTTTTCAAAAAGTAAAAAAAAAAAATAAATAAAAAAATTGCTGATTTTAGTGAGAAATTAGGAGGAAAAACATTTTAAAAGAAAATATATTGATTTTGATGGTTTGTATATCTTGCATTCTGTTGTTCAGTAATTTGACTGCCTTCTCCTTTCATTTTCTCATAAATTCATTTGAAATAGGAAAGCCTGACAATCACATCATCAAAGTGTACAGTTAACAATAACGTTGAATTATATCCTAAGAGATTGGACTAAAATGAAAGAGGAGGGCATGGTCAACATATTGCCTTTGAGGTACTACCCCTCACATAAGTTTAACTATAATGTTCTTGCAGGTAGATCTTTCAGTGGTCACTTGCAGAGACAACACTTGCAGATTGTCAAAGGCTTTCTCTACCAAGCCATATTTCTGAGGCTAAAATACGGAACACTGGCCTAAGTAATGATTCTAGAAAGCGTGACACTGAAGAAAAACAGTTTGTTTATTTTTATTTCTCTGAAAATATCAAGAAATTATTTTCTGTCGGGTAACCTCAGAAATTACATTCTATATAAATATAGTGACAAAGCTTTCTCTGATGCATATTCAAATTTTTCTTTTCTCAAAACTAGAGAAATATATAGACTATAATAACTAACTGAAAAAATATAATAACTAAGTGACTGTCAGCTAGCACATTTACTTGGGATGTCATTGTCAATTCTATGTTCTGCTTGGTTACAGGGAGAAAAGAAAAAACAAAAAAAAAGTAAAAGAAGTTATTTAAAAGAATGAAGTAATGTAATTTCACAAAATCTTTGTTCATCTCCCAGATTACTCTAATACTTACTATCTTCAAAAGTTAGGAGTGTGCTGTGTGATAGATAAAATACATCTTATGAAAAAAAATGAATTTAGAAAAAGCAGTTAATATAAAAATTATCAATCTCCGTCCTACTAATTTCTTCCTTTTCTCTTTCTTCACTCAGGTGTTTTGAAGGGATTTGCAAACATGACAGAATGTGAAATTAGCATAAGACATAAAGCAAGAACATAGCTTTACTTTTATTCTTTTAATACAGTCCAAAATTTCACTATATATCAAATATATAATAATATGTATGTCTAATCCTTTTTAGTATGTGATTAAATGAATGTTCAACAAATGAAAAGGAAACAATTCAGACACTCAGATAGATAAGAGATTAAAATTAATTCAAAACATTTTCAAGAAGTGATTACATTTGTGTCTCTCTATTCATACATCAACCACTGCTGTTACTAACAGAAGTCATATATGACCACTGAAAAAAACCCAATGTTTTGAAAAAGGATCTCAAATGATTTTTTCCTTAAAAGATAAGGAATTTGAAAGATAGTTGAGAATGGAGGAGGAAAGTGGGCTAGAATTTGAGTTTAGGTTAAATTAAAAAAGGTGGAAAAAATCACTGGCAACATATAATTCTTTCATTCTTTGGAGTCTTCCTAGAAACATTTAAAAAAGCCAGGGAGGAATGAAATGTATGAATTTGCTAGAAACAAAGTATAACTTTTTAGTTCTGATTGTATTGTTTAACACAGTAATACTACACACTACTAATTTTGTTTGTATAAAAATGAATTAAAAAATAATCTGCATTAAGAGTGCTAAAACCCTCTGAGGAATACTAGGGAAATATACCTGCATGTATCAAACTTCTCGGTTCCAGAAAAACACACTGTAGAAAATAAAATATTCTTTATTTGATTCCAGTGAATAATTCTATCGTAATATCTGAAACCTCTTCCGTGAGGTTTTATTGTTCTTTTTGTGTTGCATACAATTTTGCTTTGTCCTTCACAAAAACTTCCATCATTACATGTATGCTCAATATTTGTAAATCTAATACAGTATTTTACATGAGAAAATTATTTTAACTTACCTTCAATCAATTTTTTTTGAGATTATCAGAGATATATGCTCTCTTCCAAGCAGGTATTTTATCTTCTTTGCATACTAAGTATAGGGTATATTGCACTACATAATTTTATACAGAATTCCATATCATTTTTACTGAGAAGTTCAGTCTTGAAAGAGCAGGTCAACAACAGCAATAAATTTTTAACATACACATTTACCAAGTTCAGTATTAGAGAAATGATACAATGGTAGGGTTTATATTTTACCTAAAATCTGAGCCTATCCGTTTTCCATTTTCTGGTTCTCCAGGATCTGGACACAAATTGGATGCCTGTTTAATACCTCCCTCATTTACTGCAAAAAAACAAAAACAAAAACAAAACAAAACAAAACAAAACAAAACAAAACAAGATAAAATAATAGTTTTAGGAAATACAGTTTCAAGCAATTAACAAATATGAAAAAGCACATTTTCTGTCTTTTAGGTCCTTTAAAACAGATTTTGTACAGAATATGATCACTCATATAATCTTTTAGTTTCAACACATGAGTTTATTCTTTCGATAATAAGCAAAGCATGTATCTTCTGGTTTGTTGGTGGTATGGGTTTTTTTCATTGAACCCACGTGAAAATGTTATTATTCTTCTATAAACATTAACATTTAAAAGAGTGTTCATCAAGTTTAGGGCTGTAAGATTTTACTCCAAACATAATCCAATAAATGTCATCTCCACTAAGCGCTGACCTTTTCTCCTTGAATTATAACAAAACTTGCATGCATAGGCTCATGATGAGAGAATCATTCTTAATCAGTATTGAAAATGCAGGTATCCCCAAAATATGGAGATCTGAAGGTAAACTCAAAATGCCAGTTTGATTTTCATACATTTATCGTACAATAAACTAAAATGGATCTTCAGAGAGAAACTCCCTGTGAACCTTTCAGTGTGTTTTTCCAGAAATGTGTAAGTAGCAATCTAGCCCTCAGCATATTCAGCTATCTCTTCACTCATACATTTCACTGCATTATATACTTTACCATAATTTTTGCAGTTTGCAAAATTATAGCTTAGAAAAATAATTTTAGGCCAGCATAATTCTACTAATTCTGTATTTAATTTTTGAACTTCATTGAACCAGCAGTTCCCGCCCCCAAAAAAATAGCAAGGGAGGTTATTCTGCTATTACATAGTAAATTCATGGCCATGAAGAATATGTTTTTCAAAAACACAAGTTGACATGAAACAAAGAGATGTATACTAAGCAGAAAGAGATTTTCACCTTTATTCATCTTTATTTCTAAAGAACTAGACCAATAGATTTGCAGTAATAGATTTTTAACTTTCCTTTAAAGAAAAAGTTTGCATATAATTAGGCTAATCATATTATGTTATAAATTGAATGTACTTGCCCGAATAAAATAATGTAGTTTCTAACTATACTTCTAAAGGGCGTTCATTAAATTTCAGCTTTTAATGAAGGACAGTAACATTCAGAATACTTGGGGGTTTTCTCATCCTTGAAATTTGTCTTCTTACACACAGAGAAAGGAAGGAATTGGTTTGGTAGCCCTGAGGATGCAAAAGGCCAAATGGAAATGTTGCAGAGGAAAACATCTCAATTTAGCACACTGCTCAAAAAAACTATCAAGCTCAGCCCATGTCAAAGGGAACCACAGTATTTATCCTCCTCTGCCCCAGAAGAGTTGTACCATGTCCAAGGTTGTTCTAACAGAAAAAAAAAAAAGCAATCTCTGTTCATCTGCATCTCTATACTCAGGGGACTTTTGGGCCAGGAGGGCTCTTTTTCAGAGCCTATCCATATTAATGGCTTTCAGTCTTTTCCTCCGCCAGTACTTGTAGGTGTGATTAAATAATTAGCTGCAGAAACCCAAGTTCCTCCTAGTGCTGGAATATATATTGTCTCTGACAATTACAGTTCCACAAACTGCACTTCACAAGGCCATCTAGTAGGATCTAGATGGATGAGCATTCAGAATGAACTCTCTCATTGAAATAACTGTGTGCTTTAATATAGTTTCAAAGCCTACGTCAAGACTTGAGAAATTCAGAATCATTATAAGTAGCTCATATATATAGAAAAGACCTTAAAACTTCGGGTAAACAGTTAGGATTCACTGAGCAATGCAGGAAGGGAAAGGAAGTATACTTGAGAACAATTAGGGAAAAAAGGCACTTTCTAATTTTTGTGATAGTCTATTAACTTTTCTGACATTACACATATGTTAAAACTATAGCTAGAAACTTACTCATGACATCTGATAATAATATTAAAGAAATTAAAATAAAACGGCGCCATTTGGGGACTGTATCATATGTCTATGTAAACAGAATAAATTATTTACTATTAAAAAAGTAAAAATATTAGTTTAAATTGAACTAATTTTATTTATTGTAATTCATGTTTTAATATTTCAAATAACTATTTTATTTTTGTACATTATATTTCCCCATACACAGGTAATAGAGTATTTATATAAAAAAAGAATATTCTACTGGATTTCAAAGCACAAGAGCTATTATACACTTCAATTTCTACCAAAAATGAAAGATTGAAAATCCTATTGTTTTTTTACACCTTCTGTATAAAGTTCCATTCTTAAAAACACTCTATGAAACAGATTTTTAAAAGATAAATTATGGATTTATTAACATTAATAAATAAAAATGTAAAGGCTTATGCTAAGAAAATCAATAAAATAATTACAGTGACGAAATTAAAATAAGACATACACCACAGTAAAAATTCAGAAGAAAAACTTATAAGTCAGTAAACTGATTTCTGATACGATCTCAAATCAGAAATGCAATTAAGCAGAATCTTAAATCTATTCTTATTTTTGTTAAACACTCTGTGAAAAATAAATATATATTTTATTGTTTTTATATTGGCATTACTTTTCCAGACATAATGCCTGACTTTTCAGACTAATGAAATACAGTTCTATACAGTTCCTCAGGTATCTATCTATCTATCTATCTATCTATCTATCTTTGTTTACTTGTTTCTTTTACACCCCAGATAGTCATATGACAATAAACAATGAAAGGGTAGTAGTAAATTAAAGGCTTCTCTAGGGAAAGCATTCATTCATAGTCTGGTCATGAAACTGTGAGCAAGAAATTCCAGAGTTCTAATCTAGATTGAACTAGGTCCCCCAAAGAATTTTTTTGTTAATCTCAAAACTTGCAAAATGAAGTTGATGCATACTTGTTTCAAAGTACATCATCATATCAAACATTATCATTCTAGCTTCACTATGTGCAAACCATCTATGCATTAGTATTGAATGTTATATACCTGATACATTCAAAAAAGTAGAATAGGGAAAAGACATACACATGAGAAATGTTAGATGATAATTTATAAAGACATTGCTAATACAAGCCATAATGTAAAATAGGTATTCACTTCTCTTATTTCCACTAACAGTTGAATGATGGTCATCCTTATTTTTTTTTTTTAAAGGACTCTATCTGTCATTGTAATGCAAGCAGAGATCCAGCTAAGGCCAAACTAGGAATTTTATCTAAAGTCAACAGCTAAATATATAGGCTTTTCATGAAAATACTGCCTCTTTAATTTCCTCAGCTACCAAAGTGACTAGTTAACCAAATGCTAGATTACAATATATAATCTTAGCTATGTATTTATGACAAGATTATGATCAATAAAGGTACAAATCACCAAGGTTTTCACCTTCACTTATTATTGACACATATAGGCAATCTACTCTGCATAACCAATAAAAGAAGATACAGAAATGCTCAGCTTTACAGAGAATATCATAACACTTGAAACTATATACAGACTTTCAGAAATACATTGATAAATTTTATCATTAATTTAATAACAATTACCTTTAGATATCACAAATGTCTGGTACTTCACTATAAATATCCAATTCCTATTGAAGTTTATATCATTTGTGCAAAATAAATTTAAAGAGAAACAATTTGTTTTATCAGCCATTGTACTATTCTCATTTGTAACTATAAAAGCACAGATGGACCATCAGACAGACTTCAGTGATGTACCTTATAAATTACAGGATTGCCTGTAATTACTATTATTTATTGTTGTATAATTGCTCTACTTTCCAGTCACCCAATATGCATAAAAAGAATACTTGTTTTTAAGTGTCTTGATACAAAGTTTTCAAATAAAACAGAAATGCCTTACAGAACTACTTAGGTGATGCAGTTTACACAAAAGTTGAATATGTCAACATGCTACATTATAAAAACTGAACAGAAGTGTGTTTTGCTTTAATTTTCTTACTTCGTAAATGTTAAAGGGTCTTGCTGCTTTAAGACACCTTTTTATTAAAAAAAATCACATCTAACACATTGACAGTTTAAAATATAAAACTGAAAAATGCATTAAAAGTTATACCAATATGCCCTGCAAAATCCTGGAAACTGAATCCATCACTGACACTTTAAACAAAAAATTAGTGCAAATGTGTCCAACCTAAGGAACTTCAAAATCAACTCCCTGCACTCCTGTGAAGAATAATGAAATGTAGTATAAGCAGACATAGGCTAAGCAGTTATCCGTCTTTATTTTGACAAATTATCTCTAAATATTTAAAATGCGGTTCTAGTCCAAAAAGGAACTCCATAAAAATGGCATGTACTTTTGAAAAAGATATCCTCTTTAATGTATTTAGTGATACCTTTTTAATTTATGTTAGAAAGTTGCCTGACTCCTCCTTATGAGTTAATCAGGACTTGGTCCTGTAAGATGCCAAACACCTTCAGTTTCTATTTTCTGTAATTAAAATTGAAGGCAGCAAGCATCTCCAGAATTTATAAAACTTCAGTTAGTTAATCAGTTCAAAATGTCAAAGTTAATGAAGAAATTTAAGAAAGTGACTTCATTTGTGTCACTGGGAAAAAAATGTGGTTACACATTTGTAAATGAAGGTAGGCTTTTGTTTGTCTAGACTTTTCCTGCTAGTACCAATTTTCAATTAAAATAACACATATCCTGTTCACAGGTAAGATTTCAGCTGACACTTTGGAGGCTAAATACTTATTTCTTTGTAAATATTTCGAATTTAATGTGAAATTACTGACAAAATAACATCTCATTCTACAATGCCAGATTTATAGGAAGCCTGTCTTTAGAGTAGAACCGTATTTAAAAATTCACCATGCAGACTGAAGAAACAGATTTAAATCAGTTATATTATTAGAAGTACGTAAACAATTTTGAAAACACACGAACAACACAGACAGCACAAACTTCACTCTTGCACTAGAAAAAAGTAACAAAAAAGGAGTACACTCACAGATAGAAAACTTGTTGCTGTTGTCTTTCCCTGGAAACAATTTAAATCCTCTAGATTTAAAATCTATCGCCTTTTTCACTAGTTAAAAAAACAAACAAAAACATGTATCAGGCAATACAGTCTAAAATATTTCAGTTCATTTGACAAATTTTATCATGGAAGTACATACAAATTAGAGTATCAGCTACCTAACAAGCTCATATAGTGCATCATTGGTGGAAAATAATTTACAAAAATGAGTACTGAGACCAATTTGTGCACCTGACAAAGGAAAGAAGTAAGATTTGTAACTTATTTTTTTCTCCTGCACAACCAAGAGAAAAAGTTATGGCCAAAAGTGTTCATTTCCATGCACCATATAGTTGTGTAAAACACTGTCACACATTTATGGATCTGGAAAATCAAAAGAATGATAGATATGTTTGCTCTAAACCACTTGAATAGTTGAATCTTATCTGGTGTTTCTTCTGTATTAAGGAACAGTACAACGGTAGTGCTAAACCCCATCTCTGTCCATTAAAAAAAAAGAAAGAAAAAAAAGTACAGAATATGATTATATCTGCTAACTGAAAAGTCAGCAACCTTTTTAAAAAAGATGTTATGACATTTTTTAACAGATGATTTTTTGTGAAATTTTAATTCAATTACTATTCCTAATGATAGAGAATTTATAAAGAAAAAAGTAGCTCACAACATGTTATTGAAAACACACTGAAATCTAGTATGTATGCTCAGATCTGAATTCCATAGGCATCCAAGCAACAGAGGATCTAAATTAATCTACATATATTCTGAAAAGGTTTAATCAGCAGTAGAAATGCCAACATATTTTTTGTCTGTTATTTTGCCTGTTACTGCATATTTTAAAATTTACATTGAATGTCAATATTATATTTGTGAAAAAGATAAAACAGAGGCAATAGCTAAAAAATTACAATGTTTTAGTAGACAAAAATTCCTTCTAAAAGTAACAAATTGGCATATATTGTCAAGATATATAGGCACACAAATTACCACCCTATTCCAAAAATTCTTTTCAAAATCTACCTTAGCTATGCTTCTGGCTTTAGTACAGAAAAATAATTTTTATTCAGGAAATACTAAGATTTTATTACCTGTGTTTAGATTACACAGACAGAAGAGAAATACTTAGATAACAGAAAAAACACTGCATTATTAAATTAAGCATACCAGGCTAATTTTCTGTTTTAACTACAGAGATTTGGATACAAAAAAATGAAATACAGTCTACTGTTCTGCTGTTGGTTCTGCAGCTGGTCCTCTTTCTATCTTGAAAATTGTTATCCACAAAGCGTGGTATGGAAGATAGTTGGCTCGCACCTCACCCCTAAGCCCGCTGCTGAACTATTTCTGTAAAAGCCCTTATTTTGGGCTGGGTTTGTGATAAATGGCTTTTGTTAATCCAGGCAAACCATGTGGCTTCAACATATTTTTATAACAAAACAACTAATAAAAAAAGAGTAAAACCAAAACTTAATTGATAGCAAAAGGTAAGGGAGAATAAATCAAAAACAGCACAAGAATTTTTTTCTTTCAGTCATTAAGCTAAGTGCCTCTTTTCTTCAATACACTCTGCCACTAAGCAATAATGCTACTAAGCAACACATAGAAATGGATCTTCTAAAAAAAAAATTAGTTTTTAACTATAGGTTAATTTTAGGTACATTATACTCAAGTGACTTTATAGATCAGATATACTTAAAAACTATATGGAACAAGATGTTTCAAGTTGGCTACAAGAAAATACCACTGATGAAGACAGCAGAGATTAAAGAAAGTAGGTCTAAGAGAAGCCAACCCGAGAAGATGGACAGTACATCATCAAAGAATTTTTCAGCACTTGTTAACTTCTTATACAAAATCAATGAATATTCAAAGAAAACCTTATATGAGGCATAAATACTTAAGTAGCAAAATGTCATTGATGTTACTAAATAAAAGCAATCATTACCATGCACAAGAGTAGAACAAGGTTCAGGAGAAAACAGCATACTACTAAAAAAGATAATTTATAGGATAGATATAAGACATGATGATAAATATTTTTACACTTCTGATGGCAGAGATCATACTTTCTTCTAAATACACAGATGTTCTTACCTCAAGAAGCAAAATATAAATTTCCTTGTATATCAACTTAATGTAACCTATAAACACTGCTAATTGTTCTGGGAAATAACTTACTTGCAGGAGCATAAGGTATCTGTTGCCACAAAATACTTAAAAAAAAAAAAAAAAAAAAAATCCTTAATACCAGAAGCTCCTTTCCCTCCCAAAATTAATCAAAGTCTGTAAGCAATTCTGTCCTCAGTTGGAGTCATGGACCTAAGAACTGTAGCTTCACACTTTAAAGCCATATTGGAATAACAGCTCTCTCATCATTGTATGAGATTTCTAAGATGATATTTCTACATAAATATGAATGTAGGACTACAGCTGTAAGCTTCTTTTGGTCTTCCCTGAGCATCAGTGTAAAATAGCTCCTCATGAATCAGAGGAGAGGCCTAGCTATTCTTCCAACACCTAAGTAAATTGGGAGTGGGCTTGAACACATGATCTCGGGTGCTTGGATAGGTTTAAATACTCACATTAGGGACATGTTTATCCTTTATTTTCAGAAATCATCACAACAACACATTAAAGAATGAAGACTGGTTTGGGTCTGAATTGAATTCAGATACCTGAGTGGCACATCTATAATTTATGTACATAGGGAACAGAGTTCAAAAGATCTAAGGTGGAACTGAAAACATTATTTAAAACAATCAGAGATTTTATAATTAGTTGCGTCACTTTGCCATGGCTATTAAATACTACTAGGAAAGCAAGCAACTCAAGATCTCTGAAGCATCTTTACACTACAAGAGAATAATCTGCCTTTTAACTGGGTTTTGTATGTTGATTTACTGAACAGTAGTTTCTGAATACACTGTGAAGGAGTAGTTATAGAAATGTATTTGGTCCAAACATGCCATCACTAAACTATGTGTCAGGTTGCATGTGCACGTTCATACATAAAAACAACCCCACCATCACAAAAAAATCCCATACCCAAAAACAAAATAAACACATTCTTTAATACATGGTAAACCAGGCATTATTTTGCACATGCCAATGTGGAAACCAGTGAGGAGAAGGGCAACTGTTCAATAACATACTGTTTTAGCATCCTGAGAGCTACATGAGACATAAATTTCAAGATGGAAAATCTGATTCTGCAATATGAAAGCATCGGGGTATACAGCCATGTGAAGGATATCTATTTAAAACACTAACAACTCACAAATTCATGTCTTTATTTTAGTTATGCAACAGCATTTATGTAAAGAAATTGTCCAGTATGTCTTGTCTGCCTTTTCTAGATATTTAAACCAAGTATAAAGTACATTTAAAATGCTGACAACTAAAACATCACCATTCTATGCAAAACAAGCACTCAGGTTGCATTACTACAAGCAAATATACAGAGTATTAACCATGGAAACTTGGGCCTCTTCTGGCCTTATGTATTTCTTTCCTTGGGTGTAGGTCAAAGCAGTTCAAACACTGAAACAGCCCATATGCCCTCTCCTGAACCTTTCTTACAATATATTCACTACCACTCAGCTAATGGAGATGGAGAACAACCTCATAATATCAAAGCCATTATTTCAAGATTACACATACAGCTTTCCTTAAATGACATCTGTGGCGTTATGTGAAAAATGGCAGCAGATTGCATACTTGAATGTATCTAAATGTTTGTATTGCATATACATAAATGTCCATAGAACACGTTTTAGAAAATATGTAATATATTTGGAAATAAAGAGAATGCTTTGTGCTTCCTGACAACCTCCATATTCTTTTGTTTCTCATCTTCAACATTTATTTAAAATAAACTACAAAGGATTCTGCTTGATAATATTTAAAATAAAAGTAACTGTTGAAAGAAATGCTGAGGTGAAAGTTTTTGAGACTAGGCTGAAAGAGTTGGGGCTGTTCAGCCTGGAGAAAAGAAGGCTCTGGGGAGATCTTATAGCAGCCTTCCAGTACCTGAAGGGG
>NW_010288350.1:0-2386 GCF_000700745.2 Antrostomus carolinensis | reverse complement strand
TCTAGTGGAAGGTGTCCCTGCTGATGGCAGGGAGGTTGGAACTAGATGATCTTTAAGGTCCCTTCCAATCCAAACCATTCTATGATTCTATGATTCTATATTATATCAAGTTGGTTTATTCTTTTTTTCACAAGACTGAGAAAGAAACGTTAAACTTTCCTTTGAATTTGCATTCTCGAAATTTCTTCCTACCACACTACTATTATTTAAAGAACAAAAATTGATAACCAGAAATCAATACTTTTTTTTTTTTACTTTTTTTTTGCTTTGTATTGGGTCCAGATGTTAGGGAACGCAAGCTGACATTAAAAGCACTTGTAGATTCAGAATTGCATGACCTTCTGCAATAGTTATATTTGCTGGATTTATGTTATCCTAGAAATAATGAGTAATTAACTCATTAACTGCTTTCTGAAGAGACAGAAGACATGTTTTTGGATACAGTGTACAACTGACTGTGACTGCTGTAGAACCAGTAATTCACTGGTTGTTCAAGAACTTTGATATCTGACGACAGATTTTACTTGCAGCAGCTACTATTTCTAATAATGGAAACAGGAGTCTGATATACTCTGGACTCCTGACATTTGGTTCTTGTGTGCAGATAAGCCAAATAAATCATGCATGATACTTCCAGCTCATCTTGGGCATAGGTCTAATTCACTGTATTTCCTTTAAAAGTTGATCTACATTCACACCACATCCACAGCCTGAATGCACTGAACTTACTATTCATGTACAGGTCAGTTCAATTTTATTTTTTTATTTTATTTATTTTTTTCATACACTTCACATTCACTGCTCATATGATGCAACTAGTTATCCAGAATTCCCAAACTCTGACAACACAAGCGCTAGAAATCCAGATATCTTAGAGATCACCATTCCAAGGGATTGCACAAACTGCGGCAGGAGGAGGAAGTGGTATCAATCTATTTAGTTTTTAGGTGATGGCACTTTAGCCTCCAGAAATTTACATTAAAAATCTCTAAATCTAGCAATTACTCAAATAAACTTCACTGTGACCCATCACACTGACTGATGTAGCACTATCTTCCTGGGCTTTCTGCACCTTGAAAGTTGGCATTAGAGGACATGAATTTTCATCAGTTTTTGTAGTATAGTATCAACTGGGTAGCTTAATGATTTCTTAAATATGAAGAATGATTCAGAAGATGTACAAGCAGACTATAAAGTGGTGAAAATTCCTTTTTGACTCTTTCCTAAAAGACTTAAACAAAGTTACTGCTAATTATGATCTATTAAATAAATAAAAGCAGACTTTTTATTTCCTTTCAAGTATCTTAGTTTTATAGACAAGAGGATCTATTTCAGTGTTACCCCACAGTCAAAAAGTTTTATTCAAAATCGAAGAAAACATAAATGAAATTGAATGCAAAATTCTCTCCATAAAATGAAATACTCTGATAGTTCAATGAACATAATTGTATACCTTAATGTAACGTGCTATAGGCATATGATTCTAACCTGATGTGACCATTTCACAATTATATTAAAATTTCATGTATTTTGATTTTATTTGATATGATACATTTCCATTTTAATTGTGCAACTTCTCAAGTTAATCTTTCATCCTTAGATGAAAACTTTTAACAATTTTCAGAGACCAGTATGATTTAAGTTATGTATAATTTAATATGCACTTGAAAATTTCTCATTGGGTTCTTATCTCAGTTAAAAATACACTACTGAGACACTGAATGGAAAAAAACTCTCATCTTCTCTTGACTGAAAATATGATTAGCCTGAAGTAGAACTGGAAGCTTAAGTGTTACTGTGTTACGTCATTTGTCAACAAAATTGTATGTGGTAATCTCCAACTTTACAATATTTTCACTAAAATTTATGCATATATTTTACTCCCTTAGGTAAGTCCCAATTAATATAAAGAACAACTTTGTATGATAAAAAAATGCAATAATGGCACAGCATCCTTGCTGATAAATTGAGGAAGTGTGGACTGGATGACCAGGTAGTGAGATGGACAGTTAACTGGCTGGTGGGAAGAAGCCAGAGAGTGGTGGTCAATGGGGCAGAGTCTAGTTGGAGACCTGTATCTAGTGGGGTCCCTCAAGGGTCAGTATTAGGACCAGTATTATTCAATATATTTATAAATGACCTGGATGAGGGAATAGAGTGCACTGTCAGCAAGTTTGCTGATGATACAAAGCTGGGAGGAGTGGCTGACACGCCAGAAGGCTGTGCTGCCATCCAGCAAGACCTGGACAGGCTGGAGAGCTGGGCAGGGAAAAACTTAATGAAATATAACAAGGGCAAGTGTAGGGTCTTGCATCTGGGCAGGAACAACCCCAGGTTTCACTATAGGCTGGGGAAAGACCTGTTGGAGAGTAGTGAAGGGGAAAGG
>NW_010288349.1:8221-23213 GCF_000700745.2 Antrostomus carolinensis | reverse complement strand
CCCACCCAACTCAGATGCAGATATCCTCATATCCACCTCTACATCAAATTTATTTAAATATTTATTTACGTGTCTGTATTTTCTTTCACTTTCTCTCCCTGCCTCCCTCCCTCCCCCTCTCTTTCTCAAAGAAGTATAAAAAAATAGCTAAACTACACACAGACACACACATACAAACATATATGACCCATTTATATATATATATATATAAAAACCACACAGAAATAATGTATATATGTATTGAAAATATATAAATAATGTAAATAAAAATATATAAAACACACATAAGTGCATAAATATAAAAAGTAAAATATGGGGGAGGCTATCTGTGTGTATAGACAGAAAGAGAATAGACACGTGCACACATACAAATACAGGCGTGTAAGTACAAAATAATTTAAAACGTGTCTCATAATCTCTGTCTCTATATATGGGGGTGATAGATAATATAGACATATACATGTTTGTATATGTCTATATGTATATCTCTACATCTAAATGTTTTTATATAAATCAATAAAAAGTATATGAGAGTAGCCATATCTCTGTGCAAGAGTTGTTTTTTTTTCCTCTTTTTCTAAATATATATGTATATAAAGAAATAAATAATTGACATTGCACATGTGTACATCACTAAACCTGCAACCACCTATGGCTCATAAATGGAAACCTGTAACTGAACTCTCTGGTGCTTGCTGTCTCTCAGCCTTGGGATACGTGTCTGTGTAAGTACAATATAGAAACACACACACCCACACCCACACCCAATGTTTGTGCTCTTGTGCTGCTTTGCTCTCTTGCTCTCTAGCTCACAGATGTGTCTGAATAAATATTGTATTATATAGACACCTTACTGCTTGTGTAACTGTTTGAATATGTAAACCCCATACACACAGGTGTTCAGCTCACAGTATTGCTGTGTACCTATAGATTTCTGAACACTCATGTTTACATCAGACAAACACCCTGGGGTGGGTGTCGGGCGGGGGGGGTCCGTGCACACCTGGGTGCTGTGGGGGCTGGTGGCCATGGCAGCCGTTTGGGGCTCCAGGTGTGCGGGGATGGGGCTGGCACCTGGCCACCCGCGGTGGCAGGATGTCTCGGGCTGCGGGGTCGGGGCAGGTTGTGATGCAGGACATGTCCAGCCCCAGAGCCCACGCGGGTGCCCCTGCCAAGGCACACACGGAGCTTTCCCGCCCTGGGCTTCGCAGCTCCGTGCTGCTCTCCATGCGCCGGTGACTGCCGTCCGTCTTTAATTGCTTTGAGGCCACTCCCTGCACACAGCCCCTGTGGCACAGATGTGGTTCTGCGATTCCACAGCTTTCGTATTTGCAGCAGCATCTCACAAAACACAGCTGCCTTCGCAAAGGGCTCCAACCCCTCTGCAGGGAGCAGCCGCAGCCGCCGAGCCCCACACCTGCCTGCCCTGCCCCAACCTCGCACGGCTTTACCCGCTGGCAGGGCCCGGGTCACGCTGCTTCACAAATCCAGGGCACTGACTCTGGTGTGGACTGAGGAACTGACCCCTACCCCTGGCACCAGGCAGCCTCCTTCTTCAGGTCCCTTTATCCTGCCTGGCCAGGACCTGGGCCCTCGCACTTGGCTGCCTCAATGCATCAGCTGAACAGCTCAGCCTCTTCCAGGGCGAGGTTTCCTCTGCCATTTGTCCAGCAGCGAGCGAGTCACCCTTCCACCTGCAACTCATCAGGCAAAAACATCAGCACAGCAGTCAGAGGCCTCAGTGATGCAAGGAGTGGTTTTGAACAGTGGTTTTAAGTGCACTTGCACCCTGCAGGGACAATCGGTCCAGCCAACTTCTCCAGACCACAGCGATGACAAGCGATTCTTGCAGGAACACCCGTCCCCTTCTGTGACAGCATCAGCCCTGAGTGTGACAGCAGGGCACTAATTCCCACACTCTTGCCTCCTGCGCTGTTTTTCGTACACTTGTGTGCATATACATCATATTCCCACCTGCAGAAACATTGGTTTGTAGGTGGTAAATGGAACTCTCCCCTCCCCTTGAGCATCCTTAACATCCTGTGGCAGGAGCTCCACAGCTGCCCCACCTCACCCCCTGGGGAGCACTCTGCCTTTGCCTTGTGTCACCACCAGTTTATTTATCATAGAATGGTTGTGGTTGGAAGGGACCATCTAGTTCCAACCCCCCTGCCATGAGCAGGGACACCTTCCACTAAACCAGGTTGGTCAAAGGCTCATCACAGCTGGCCTTGAACACTTCAGGGAGGGAGCATTCATCAACTTTTTTGAAAGTGTTCAAAATTTAATGGCAGAAAGATTAAAACACAGTGTTTCATCCACAGCTGCACCATGCAGCACTTCCACCCAAGCAGCAGGGGGCAGGGGCTGAGTTAAGACCATCCCCTTTCCTCAAAACATCACTTTATAGTTATTGCTCCCCTGTCCCCCCCACATGGCTTTCTCCACACGAGAACTGCGTCTACAGAAAACAAGTGCAGAGTGATGCTTTAAACAGAGATGAGCAGAGGGTGTGAGTCATTCAAAAATATGCAGACAAGAAGCTAGTCCCACCAGGACACATTGCTATTGCAGAGCAGTTATTTGAAATGGATGTGGACAGCAAAAGCCCAGTCAAGTGAGAGAGAAGCGTGATAGGACAAAGCCATAAAATAGAATATAGAGCACAAAGACTGGTAGAAGGCTCTTGAAATAACTGGCCTCATTTCTCTATACTTTGTTTTCCATCTTCCTGTGCACAGCAGAGTAGTGAGTGCAAGCAGGGGGTCATGCCCAGCATCTACAAATGAAAGGCTTAACCTCAACTAGGCTTGACCAAGGAAAGGTCCTTAACTCACTCCATGGTACATCAGGCCAGTCTCACTTCTCCTCCAGCTGAAGCACCTAACTGGTGAGCTGGGAAAGGCTGAGCCTGCTCCCAGAGGAGGGTAGCAAGAGCTTTAACAGCACTGCCCTCCTCTACACCCTTCCATGAAGGTTTTCCTATCACCAGCACAGGGCTGAAGGACTGTTCTCATAGAAGAGCAATGAGATCCAGCACTGTTCCTGCCACTGCAAGCAGTATCAGGAAAAGCAGAGGGGTAGCTGCCCTGCTACAGTCTCGTGTCAGCCAGCAAGCAGGGCCTGCTCAACCCACTCTTGAGAACCAGTCTGGAAGGCACAGACCATAAAGGTAAGGAGGAAACACAAACATCCTTCAATGAGCAGGTGCTGGCTTGCTAAAACGGTGACTAGACAGAGGCAAGAAAGTGTGTTAGTGAAGGAAAAAAAGAGAGTCAGAAACAGGAGTAAACAAGAAGGTTTGTTCTTGTTAAGTTTATTGGCATCATGTTTTTCTCTTTACATAAGAGCTCAGCCTACGTACTAGAATGTAGACCTCTGGAAAACAGGTAGAAGGGCTCCATTTAAGCAAGCTACAAACGCAAGAACAAATACCAGGAAGAAAGGAAGAGAGGAAAGGGACTAGATTGCCAAGTTTTTCCATACCAAAAATCCAGATTAGCAGTCAGTAAGAAGAAAGGGAAGATTCATAGTCCAGGTCATTTATCAAGAAACAGCTACCACAACCCAGGTGGGAGAGGAGCTCCTTCCACAGTACAAAGAGCCACTGGGACACCTCAGCTCTGGCTCCTTCTCACACTCGCTCCAGGATGTTAGGAGTTAAGCAGTAGGGGATGTGAACAAATGAGGTCATTTCATAGCTGTATTTAATTTTAAATCCAATAGTCCAGTGTGCATATCAATGCTGTTATGCAAATCTGAGAATTTAGATACAAGGAAGCCAGACAGATTTTCCAGAAGATGAAGCCTTTTTGGCCTCAAAACAAGAAGGCTTACATAGTTCATCTCTACTGTACAGAATACTGCCTCTATCTGGACTTTGTGTTGCTAGCACGCTGCAGTTCACAAGTGTCCTCCTCACTTTCTACACAATCTGTGTTTCAGTACTTGAACATGTAATTCAGGAATTTTACACTAATTTATACATTTTTAATTGGTTGCATATATTAACATGTACTATAAGATTTTTCCTAAAGAAGCATTACATAATACATGGATACTGTAAAAAGATCTGATTAGTTAAAAGTAACAAGCATTAACAGAGATACATACAAAACTCAACCTAGTTGGACTGAGTGCTGAGCTTGCAATGAACTATGGGTCATCAGCCTTTCCAGTTGCAGCCTTCACAGGGGAAAACACGAGACAGTTAAAAATGTATGTAACTTGTTACACAGATTACCTGTAAACAGTTTCTCTCCATTGGACACCTGGAATTAGATTCAGTTCCAAACATACATAAGAGTTTCCATTTTAAACTAAGAGAAAGGTCTGTTACCATGAAGTGTGATGTGGATGGTGTGGGGAAGTGAGCTCTGAAGTGCAGGACTCACAGATGCTCATGGGAGATGGGTGGATTTTGGCAGCTGGAGATGGAAATTTTTTTAAATTTCGTTTTAAACACAGAAGAGGGGCTGTGTGTTTGAAGGCCTAAGTGTGATATTTGTTTGTGAAGGACTGTGCTCAACCCCTCCCTCTCCCCTCAGCAGCTGCAGCTCTCTGCAGAAGCCTTCACTCGGTCGTTCTTGTCTAGTTTGATGGGTTCAGGGAATTCATTGTAAAGCTCCACTTCGGTTTCCTAGTGGGAGAGAAGGCAGGAGTTAGTGCCACGGCACTACAGACAGCTCCACAGACAGCTCCCAGCATGCAAGGAGCTATTCTCAGCTGGGGAAAGCCATTTGAGAGCCCAAGGCTGCCCACAGCAGCCAAGCTCAGCAGGCAAGACAGGCACAGGGAAGCCGCCAGCTCCCTCCCTACCTGTTTAAGTGCATTTCGTGCGATCGTCTGGAAAGCTTGTTCCACATTAATTGCCTCCTTGGCACTGGTTTCAAAGTAGGGGATGTTGTTTTTACTGTAGCACCAGGCTTGTGCCCGTTTTGTGGTGACCTGGGTGGACAGAGAGCAGCATGACCACCTTCAGCTATGCAGGAAGCGGGGTTTATTTCCAGGGCAAGGCCAGAGAACCCTCATATCCAACCTGAGCTAAAACAGCAGCTCTGGCCTCATCAAAACTACAGCCTTGATACAGAGCACAGGAGACTGCTGCCCACCACCAGATACACTCAGCCCCAGGGCAAGAAACACCATGCCTAAGGAAGATGAGACCACAGGGCACAGATTGCTCAGGCACCCACAGAGCAGGGACTGGCTCCCACAGGAGTTTCTTAGCAATTCTGGAGGAGGAAAATCAGCTCCTCTCCTTGCATCTACCCAGGAAGCTGCTGCAATCCTTCCACCAGTGGGCAGGAGCACGCTGTGCACAGGGGTTTGACCTCTCTAGGCAGGAGAAACTCTTCCCCGGTGGCACACAACAGCTGAGACACACTCAGGCACCTCCCACTCCCGTTTCTCAGATAACCCTGCTGTGTTCCTACAAGGTCTCCCACTCCAGCAATTTCCCAAGAGGAGGTGAGCAAGTCCCAGTACTCACTTGTCTGTTTTCTAAGTCAATCTTGTTTCCCAGCACCACAAAAGGAAAGTTCTCAGGATCCCTTGGACTGGCCTGAATGAGGAATTCGTCCCTCCAGCTGTCTAGGGTTTTGAATGTGTTGGGGGCCGTGACATCAAACACCAGCACACAGCAGTCTGCTCCCCTGTAGAAGGCAACTCCCAGAGACTGAAATCGTTCTTGTCCTGCAGTATCCCATATCTGGAGCAAAAGACAGGGCAGATAAGCAAGCTCTACTCTGACAGTCAGTCCACAATGTGGGTGTTTATTTCAAAACTCCCCACCAGGCAGCTAGAGCTCCCAGCTAAGCAGAGAGGAGCACCTGAAAGCTTGGGAATTTCTGTAGGCATTAAGTATCAAGAGCCAGAAAGATAGTTAACCCTTCATGTGTTCAGCCTCAGCAAGGGACATATCCTTGTTCTGGGCAAGCAGGACTTCAGTATTAGGGTCAGCAGGTGACCTGCCTGCAGTGCTTGGGTGCACTTGGGGATCAACACTCCTCTGATGGCTGCAATAGGGCTTTTGCTGCCTTGCAGCCAGTCTCACCACAGAGAGATGAAAACTTCAGATACTGTTGGCATAGGCAGATGGGCAGGTTAACACTCTACCCACAGGACTCTGGGCAGCATGAGTAGTTGACCTAAGGAGTCCTTTCCCAGCCCTTTCCAGTTCCTGAACACTAGGGAAGTACATCTTTAACAAGATCTAGTTTATTGATAGTACCAAATGCTGGATTTTACACTGGGCCTGGTAAAGCTGCTCTTAGTTGAGCCCAAACTGACGTTTCCCTTCTCTCGTTCAGCCCACGCACAGATTTGTAGAGAAACCCAGCAGCACCTATGGCTGAGAGCAGCTCAGTGCAAACAAGATTCACGCCCAGTATGCTGACTCCTGGACTACACAGGAGCAGATACCTGCACACAAGTGCAGTCTAGGCAGCCAGGCACCCCTTGCAGCAGAGAGCAGTGTCACTCCTTACCTGCATTGTCACTAGCCTGTCATCCACCATGACCTCTTTTGTCAGGAAGTCTGCGCCTATCGTGGCCTTGTACTGGTTACTGAATTTCTTGTTCACATACTGGTTCATGAGCGATGTCTTCCCCACCCTGTGCAGAAAGACAAAAGAGACTAGGTAGGCTGTTTCTACGTAACAGTGTTTGAATTAACCACCCTGCACAGGACATCCCAGTGCCCTCTGCCTTCCACTGCAGCCTCCTGGCCTTTCAATCAAGGCAAATGCATCCACCTCTGCAAGAAGGGACTTTTACAGCAATAGATGCCAAGGCAACATGTTGAGTAAGAGCATTAGCTACCTAAGGATATGAAGGATTACCATCTTGAGAAACCTTGTTTCCCCATCAGTAATCTGATCCTCAGTAAGGAGTGTGCATCACTTATCATCACGAGGGCAATTCTGGAAGATTAAGTACCCCAGAGAAACCCACCAGAAACAATCTTCAGTCTCTGCAGAAGGAGGAGGTGGAGGAACAGAGAATCTCAGCTAGCAACAGCTCACATACACACGTGTTAGGCACCCAGAGGTGGAGATCGTCCCCAGAGAGTCAGCCTAGAGGTTCATATGCCCTCTCTGTGGCTGAAAAACACTCCCTGATCAACAGCTTGCTGGGCACAGTGGTATAAATAAGCCTTATGCCACCAGAGTCAGGTTACAGCCTGCATGGCAAGGAACCTGTAACAGCAGAGCAGACTCCTTGCTCAACAGCAGAGAGCAAAGCCTTCCACTCCAAGGGGCAGGACCTAGCCAGATCAGACAGAAGCTAAGCAGACACTCAGTATAAACTAGGTCTCTGACAGAGGCAAAGTTTTAAGAAGTCACCTAAGATTGCTCACTAGCAGCTTTGGGTTTTATTTATTTTTATTTAAGTGAAATGCTTATTTCAACACCACATGTCCTCCTTGCAGAAAGTTTGTTCAGTTCTGCTACTGGAGCAGTCTGCCCACCACATTTCCCCTGTTAAATATTGTGGCAGGATGTCAAGATATTATCCTGCAGGGACACATTCAGGACAGAGGATGGTGAAGAGTTCTTAAAGCAGTAAGGTAACACAGCTAACTGGGGCTGCAAAAGCTCTCCTCCCAGCACTGCTGGTTTCTTACAGTGCACCCAGGCTCCCACTAGTGAAGAGGAATGCTCCAGCCAGACACAGATTGGCAGCTTAAAGGCTCTTCCACTTACCCAGAGTCTCCAAGGATGATGACTTTCAGTAACACTTTCTTCCTAGAAGTCATCTTTTACACTAGAAAGGAAGAGGAACAATCCCATCAGACACCATTAGCATGTCATTCCTCAAGGCAGAAAATAGCAAGTTTGGAGTCTGAGAAACCTGACTCCCAGCCAGGAACTAGCAACAGGCAGATCCCAACACTCCTGAAACCAAACTCCTTCAGTTCAAGGCTACACTTGAGCACTAACCAGGTGTTTGCCCATTTCACAGGCACAGCCATGTCAGACCAGTAGTGGCAACTTAAAACCTACAGGTAGATGAGCCAAGCACTTATCCTTTACAGTACTAAGTCTGTTTTGAACCCTATTTCCAGGCCATTTTATGGGTATAGTAGCCTTGGCCACCTCCCTTAGCCTCACTGGAGGCAGTGCAGTAAAGCCCACCAGCTCCCAACACAGGCAAATTCTTACACATGCTGCTAAGTGAGATGTTCTAACACCACACATCCTTTCTAATGCTGTTCAGTAGTTTCCCAGTAGAAAATGTAAAAGAAATGGTGTTCCCCAACCTTCCAAGCTCACCCAAGAGAAGCGACAGCTTTCTCTAGCAGCTGTGCTCTGTGAAACTCCTGAGTCCAAGGACACACTGTGGTTGAAGTGGTCACAACACAACCACATAGGCCAGCTGAACTACACGGCAAACTGATGCCAGACTCTGTGGCTTCGCTGAGAGCATCTGAAGCCACCTTCTGCTGTCTTACCTTCGGTGGGAGGACAAGGCTACCCTGACACACCTGACAACATTTAGTCTATCACTGTTAGACCATGAGTTGTTTGTTCAGTTGCATCCTCCCATGACTCCAGTCCACTTCAGAGGCAGGTGGCTCTAAATGAACCACTAATGGTTCATCTAATTAGGAAGGGTGAGAGTTGAGCTCCAGAGATCCACACCCTTACTTGCCCCCAGGTCTGCTTCAGATTACTGAAGAAGCTAAAGGACATCAGCTGCAGCAAATATACTTCTGGATGTGCACAGCGAGATCAAGTTATGAAGTCTTGCTATCAGTGGTTGAGCATGCCCTTCCTTCCACAAGGCCCTCCTGCCCACCTCTAGTGAGCAGATGGGACAAGCCATTCTCAGGTGCTCAGGCCTGATCACATCACAGACCCTGCTTTGGTACTGACCTGCTCCACAACACAAGAACTCCTTGGCTTTCCCTGAGAAGCCCTGCAGGTTCTGCACAGCAAGAGGAGCCAGAGACAGTTATAGCTGTGCTGCTTGAATTCAAAGACCCTTGACAACAGGCTTCATGTACTAAGCTCTTATATGGGGACTTGGTTACCCTAAAATTCCCATCCTGCTACACTGCATTCCTTGCACCACACAACTCCTGCTCTTCAGGAGCTGTTCCTGACTTGCACTGCTAAGGAGGCCTTCACTTCTACAACAACATGGATACAAGAGCAGCGCAACTCCACTACTACAGGAGGTAACGTGCTCCAAGCTGTAGGAGCAACTCAGTAGATGCAGAGTCCACTTGCAAAAGGTCTTAATCATCTCCAGCTCTTAGTGTTAAGAGACTTTTAGTCTTTGCCATCAGTGAATGCTGCAGAAGCCCTCCTGCGGCCACCACAGGTAGTGGTGCACCGACAGCTACACCTCCTTGGACTGCACCCACCTTACATAACCAGTAATTAATCTAGATGGGAAACACTGGTGAGAAGATAACAGCCAGAGGCTGCTGAGTGAACAGCAGTGACAGGCCACCCAAAGAGCTCATGCTATCCTTAGATGGGTGTTAACAGATGCCAGAGAGCCTGCACAGGACAGTTTCTCCAAGTGTAAACACCTCTCTTTTCCAAGGCTGTCTATGCTGGACTGCATTGCTCAATGACCCAACTGGTCATACCAGCCAAGATGTAGCCAGCTGAAAGTTGTCAACAACCTCAACATCTAGTCCTGTTTCTGTTCTTGTCAATATCCATACTCTATAGCTTGTCTACTCTATAGCCATGGGGAGAGCAGACCATGTGAACTCCTTCAAACAGGCTGCACCTCCTGTGTTTTCAAAGCACGCAGCACAAGCAACACTTGGGCTAGCCAAGACAGAGACTTCTGCAGCACCACCAGCCCAGATGGAGCAAGAAGCAAGTGAGCAGAGCTTTGAAACAGCTTTGAGACAGCTCTGTACACTGAACTGTCACGGAAAACATCTGTATAGGTTCAGGTCCAGTGTGAGAGTCACCTGTTTTCTTCAGGACAGAGGAAAACAAGTCACCCTGTACACAGCACGTGCTGCTTCTATTTTCCTCCAAGTGTTTTCAGCATTGCTGCTGGCTGCGGCAGCTCACGGCTTCCTGGTATTCAAAGCAGCTTTGGACAAGCTGGCGTTAGTTCTCCTGCTCAGGGAGGGATTCCCAGAGCCCTGAACTACAACACTAAATCATGCTGGATGCTCACCCAAGTTCAACACAGCCTCAAGTCCCACTGTGAAGGGAGGGGAAACTGCTTTGTCAAGTCTCATTACCCTGAAAGTAGCTCAGCTGAGCAGGCACCTGCAGACTCAGGAAGGAAGCCCGAGTCAGAGCTGACACTGGCTCCTTGTCATAGCTGAGGGCTACCCCGTCAGTGCGAAGGGCTGTCACTGCCTCATGAACACCAGCCAGGTGAGACACTCACCTTCCATCGCAGGTGATGCAACGGATATGAGCCACAGCACAGAAGGAGCTGCCTCAGCTTGGTATTGGGTTTGGGCCATGGGACAGTGAGGAACTCCAGTCCTGCCAGGGGCCAGCAGTGAACACTGACCAGAGTTTCCCACCCCTTTCTGCTAGGCTCGATCAGTGCTGCTTTGAAGCACAGTCAGTTGATGGGCCAAGCTCTCTTACCAATCTTCTCATTACAGGTGTAAACAGACCAACACCTTAGAGTTACTCCTTGCACAGCACAAGAGACCTTGCCTTTGGAGAGGAGACCACATCTCCAGGTCTTGGAGGAAGTACCAGTGCTTGATCTAAGTAGCATCAAGTTGCTCTGTACAGCACCAGCTTTGCTATTCCCCTTGTCCTTACTACGGTTTGTGTGGCTGAGCAGGTCTCCAACAGCAGCTCCAGCTTTAAAGCAGCTATTTGTGCTCAACAGAGCTCCCAACAAGATCTTCAGTCTAGATGGATTAAGGACATCCCTGTCATCTTAACTGGGGCTTCTTACAAAGCAACCAAAAGGGTCAAGCTACACCAAGAACAGGATACCATGCCTCCTCCAATTTTTTGCTTCCAGCCAGCGTTTTTAACATGCTGAGGTACTGGAAGTGAGAGACATTAGCGCTCTCTGAAGGTCCTGTAAGTGAAGCTGTACTACAGTCTCCTTCACACCATGTAGAAGACTTTGACTACTTCAGCTCAGACTAAGCCAACAGCAAATACAACATAAGGCCAGGTTGGATGAGGCTTTGAGTAACCTGGTCTAGTGGAAGGTGTCCCTGCTGATGGGAGGGGGGTTGGAACTGGATGAGCTTTAAGGTCCCTTCCAACCCAAACCATTCTATGATTCTATGATCTTCATGGCAGAGGATGCTTCCAGACATTGCAGCTCAAGTAAGCTCAGAAATACCTCAGTTGGCCCTGGTTACAGCACGTCATCTGCTGTGTCAGGAGAACAAAGTGCAAGCAGCCAATGCTGGGCCAGGTTCAGTCCTCAGAGATTCACTTGCCTGCAGTCAGTGGCAGTTCATGGTTATTCCCTTGTTAACAAAGGCTGTTTCTCACATTACATGGCATTGAGTAGGTTCATTACTGCCTTGTGTCCCAGAAATGGAGCCCACATACATGCTCTAAGATACATAGATCTCACTTCTGGCAAACCTTGCTAGTAAAAAATTAACTCAGGGAGATCAAGAAGAACATAAGCTTTAGCTCACACACAAAGCAGATTTGAATACCCAAAGGAGCAGTCAGTTCACTTGAGAGTTTCTCCAGTCATACCTGGAAGAAACATTAAATTACTGAGCTGAGACGTAGGCTGTGCAGGGCTCCCCCATGCTCTTTCAAAGAGCAAGCTCAGCTTGAGTTGAGATCAAAACTGTGACAGTGCTGAGTCAGTGATATCCAAGTCTAAGACTCTTTTGGACTATATATGCACCACCACATCTTGCTTTATGGTATTTGGTACAATTACTCTAATCCTGCAAGAGTCACATAAGCCCTTAAGATGGCAGTGTGCGAGCTCACACGGGGCTCACATCCAGTCCCAGGAGCATTGCTGAACAAACACTTCCCTCTTCAGAGATATCATGAAGAAAAACCTGTTTGTTAAGATTTGATCCAAGACATCAGTTCTGTTTTACACTGTGTGAAGTCTCTTGGAGCAGGGTCACCTGCATGACTGCTCAGAACACATCTTAACAGCACACCCAGCTAGCCCTGCCCAGAAGCCATCAGAAACCTCCTGTCAATCAGGAGACCACTCCACATCATTCCTCCTCCTGGCTTAGCTGGTGCCAAAGGAACGACACAGCTGCCTCTGATACAGGAGAGGAGTCCTTCCACTCAATTTTTAATGCCTATCCCTCTAAGCAAACAAGCCATTAACAGTATGTTGACCCTCATGAGATTAAGCCTGGTAGAGCATGCTCTCTCTCACAGTAGTGTTATGACATCTGTAAGGCCAGCCTGCTGCAGCAGCAAAGAACCCCCAACATCTGACCTGCCAGCACTGCTGGACTAGCTCATCTGAAAGGCAGAGTGAGAAACTGTCCTATGAAGCTCCACAGTGCTACAGCTCCTGAGATGGAAGAGCAAATAAAGCCAATGCCAAATCTAATTAGCCTTCCCTTGTTGCTTCAGGCTACGTTACAACTGTCCTTTCACTTGCTATATTAAGACAGCTGCTTTAACTCAAAGAAGAAATGGATGGTTAAGGATTCCTTAGAGATGTTCACATGTGTCAAGTCACAATGCAGGCATTTTAATATTAATTAGGTTGGTACAGGCAAAGAGCAGTAGGAGATGGCATTGATGGCTCACCAGATCTCTTAGATTAGCTATCCTTTAACAGAAGTAGGCCTTGGGATAGGAACACCCTGTTAAGTTGCTCCAGGGACAAATTTAGTATGAAAGTAGCTACCTTAGCAGGGGAAATCTCACCTCTGTGGAAGACAACAGCTCCCTAAGCAGCACCATACTCACATCAGTTTTGAACCCGCTGACAAGCTGCTGAAGCAGTCCTCACTGTTGCAGCTTTGCTATTAAACAGCTCAAGTCACAATCCTAACCAAGAACAAAAGCATGTTCTGCAGAAGCTAGAGGAACTGGGACATCTGACCAGGAGTTCTCTGCTCTGACATCTACCAGCTTGCCATCTGCACCTTCTGCCAGAAACCAGGTGAATGCTGGAGCAAGGCTGTTGGATTGCACCTCTGGCCTTGCATCCTTTGCCAGGGATATTTAACGCTACGCTGACGAGGTGCAAAGCAATAGGTGAGCAAGCAGAGCTAAGCTCACTGTGGCACCCACAAACACCTAGTTCTGCTCCCCTGTCCCAGCAAGAAGCACAAGAGTAAGCAGGTGTCCCACAAAAAGGCACACTTGAACCTGAAGCACCGCAGGTCTGTTCTACAGATAAGCAGAGCATTCACTTCTCCACTATGTAACAGAACCTTTAGCAGAAACACCAACCATGAGCAAGTCAATCTGGATAAGCAGTACTCTGTTAGGGATACCACACACTGCAGTGGGCTCACCACAGTGGCCAGACTGAGCAGAAGACAAGCCACACTTGAACACTGGTAGAAACTTCTGTCCCGAAATGCAGCTAAGTCTTTCCAATGCAGAAACACCACCTCTGCTCACTGTTCTCTCACATGGGAGACACTGCAGAGCATTAAGTCTCTGTACTACACCAAAGAGCTATTTTTATTCCCCCTCTCCAATGGTTCTGCATTTCTTCAAGGAAACTGAAGATGGAAGAATGATTCAGGACCAGCTCAGTCAGACTGAACCAGTTCCTTCCCAGAAGTAGCAAGTTCCCTAGCATGTTTGGCACTGCAGGGGGTTATGTCTGCTTAGACCTTGAGCCACTGAAATGAGATGCTCACTGGATGTTTATCCTGTTCTTACACGATCAAGCACACCAGCAGACTGGCACGTATCACTTTCCCCATGGTCACACTGTATCCTGCCATGATTTATCAAGTTTAGCTCAGACTTTGAGTAGATGTATGAATTTGTTCCAATTCAGCTACCCTGAAGATACAAGGTCTGATCCTGAGGAAAGGCAGATAGTCTGCGATTGCCATTAGTTGACCAGGGTCACAGTTCCCACTTGCAGAGTGCCCAAGTGGTCCAGACACCCTTTGTACTGAAGCCTCAATCTCCAATTGCAGCAGGAACTCAAGGTGGAGCTGAACAAGCTTCACCAATATAATTGAACAACAACAGCTTGGTTCTCACTACCTGGTCGTACAGACATTACTAACAAGGGGTCTGCTAATGCAAAGCTACAAGTGACAGCCTGAGCAATTCAACATGAGTGCCTGAGACCAGCAGATATCAACCTTTAACATCTCTCACTTGCACTCTCCTGAGCTCACAAGCAGAGCTGAAGCCTTGTCCTTTCAGCTGGGAAAAAGCCAAGTGCTAGCCAGAGGACAATCAGCAGGGGCTGTTACTTTCATATGAATATGGCTTAAGAGGTGCCAAGTTGCCTTCAAGGAAGAACCCAGAAATAAGCCTCCCTTTGATTTTTTTGACTGCTACAGAGCATGCATTTTCCTTAGCAAACCTGAGTGCTCCAAAAGTGGAACAAGTGCCCAGCATCCTGAGGACTGCTGCAGAAGCACACCAAGTTTTAACCCTAAGTTGAGCCTGGCATTGACAAGGGCTGTACAAACAGGACAGCACCCTCTTCCACTCCCATGACAGGACTATTAGGAGCTCAGCCCCACCAGCTGGCTAGAAGATCCCATCTAGGAAAGCCTCACATTTAGTGGGAACATGTTCTGGCTTTGTGCCTAAAAAGCAAATTAGGAACATCTTGCCATTCAGGTTGACAACTTGCAAGAACTGCTCTCTGTAAATGGGTTGCTTTTTAAGGTGACAGGCTCCTACAGTCCATACAGCCAACAGCAGATGCTTCCAGACCTCACTGATGCACCACAGAGCAGCAGTCAGTTCAAATGAAGCCCACACCAAAAGCAGCTGGCAAGATGTTCCTGTGACAGCTTCACATGAAGGGTACACTCTAGCTGCTGCTGTATCAGTAGCATCTCAAAACTGCTTTCCACCTCCTTCCTCCCCAC
>NW_010288349.1:0-8198 GCF_000700745.2 Antrostomus carolinensis | reverse complement strand
CTGGTACCCAGCCAAGAGCTTGAGCACAGCTCATCGTTCCCTCCTCAGGAGGAGCAGCTAAGCTGCCTGCTACCTACTGCAGCTTCACCAGGAGCAGGCTGCTGTCCAGTTGGTGCCTTTCCCAGCCATCCCCGTGAGGCAGGAGTTACCTCTGCTCAGGGAGCTGGGAGCCTCAGCTACAAATTAATTTTTGACACCTTGTGTAAAACATTATATTGCAAGTTGTCAGGTGCAGATATGCTGTCCAGTGTCTCCCACCTCCACCCGAGAGTCCTAAGCCAAAAGCTTCACCTTCTTGAAGAACAGCCTAGAGCTTTAGATGTTTGCTAGCACTCTGACACGGCTCAGATCAAAATACAGTCTTAAAACATTTCAGTATCCCAGAGGAATTGGCTTTTTAGACTGTAGCTGTCTGCAGTAAGTTTCCACCTCATTTTGAGGGTGGAGTTAGAGCTTCCAGTGCTGGAAGAGCTCCTCTAGGACCAAGTGAAGCTCAGGAACCAGCCAGCTACAGCTCAGCCACGTGGCTTCGAGTTCAGTTCATTGGCTGCTTCAATATGAGAACCAAACTGGTGTGACATGGTGCTAACAGCCAACCAACCTGGTCTGAGAGCTAGCTACCAGATGGATGACACCAGGCCCACACATGTACCCTGCTGCATCTTCTTCCTGGATAACATGCTCTTAAGACAACTGAGGGCTAAACAGAGAGAGTGATGAGGCAACATGGAGCTTGGGAAAACATGAAGGAAACCCAGGTGGAAAGCAAAAGCTTTGGAACAGCTGTGAGCAGAACTGGCTCTTGGTATGATGGAGGAAGCACCAGTGCTGGGGAAGACACTCCTTTCAGGGGCAATAAGGTTTTAGCTTGCCTCAGACATAGCCTCAATCCCCAGCTGGAGGCTCTAGGACACATCCCTGCTGCGGGCAAGGGCTCAGGGAGCTCCTTGGAAGAGGATATGCCAATGTTTGACAGAGTCCAGATGGCATAGGGAAGGCAGAAGCAATGCCACTGGTAAAAGCCATGTCTGCAGTGGAATCACAGGACTTGCACATGAGGGGTCTGCCCTGCCCGAGGTCTCAGCTCAGCTGTGGCTCCGTTAAGGCTGCGAGCGCTGTGATTTGGAGAGCGCTGCATTCCTCAGAGGCACAGATGCACATGATCAGTCAGGCTCAAAGCCCAAGATCTCAAAGCCAAGTTCTCCAGTCCAAGCCTCACTGATTTGCAGCCCTGTTACACCTCCCGGCACTTCTCCAGATCAGAGTTGTTTTATGCCTGCATAACATTTAAATACTAGATGTGGAACTGAACAAGTTTCTTACTGTAAAGCTGTCATTATGAATTGTGACTCTACTGTAGAAAAGTCCAAACTACATAGGACTGGCCCCCACCTCCACATCCAGGAAGGTATAAAGCTTAGAAATTGATTTCTCCTGGTCTAGATATCACAGCAGCCACCTTCTCTTGAGGAGATATCATGTTGATCTGACTACGTGGTTTGAAAGCGGGAGCAAAACAAGCACAGGATGCATCTGCTCACAGTACCAAGGCAGACGGGTCTCTGCACATTTAGTCAGACCACCAGTGTGCTTAGGAGCAGCTGGAAAGGTCTGGAGGTCATTTCTTGCTGTCTACAGGAACACTGCTTTGCCCAGACTGCTGCTTAGCCTAAGATTACAGCAGCACATCTAGGCTCTTCCAGGTGATAAATGCCCTTAGCCAAAGGGAGGGAGGGAAGGGAATGCAGAAGTGTTCCCAGAGCTGCAGGCAGCTCTGCTGGACATCCATCCTGGACAGGTAACTTTGCTCCTCAGCAACCTGAGGACGAGCACCATCACCTCCACAGCAGGTATCAGGTGCGTGGAGTCTGCAGCTGTGCACAGGACACATGTGCAGGAAGGCCCTTTTAGAGCTCAGGTCACACAGTAACAAGAGCAGGACCCCCAGGCAGAAAGCCAGGGCTGCCCAAGTGGTGGTAGTCTTCAGGATATAGGACGACAGCTCCATGAGAAAGCCATACTCAGAACCTTCACTGAAAGCTGTATGTTTACAGTCATGAAGTTTCTAGTCCACTAGTTCCTCCAGCAGTTAAAGGGCCCTTATCCCACAGGGTATCTCTCTCCCAGGAATGGGCAGACACATACAGAGCCCCAACAGGCTGATAGCAAGTGTCAGAAGATCTTCAGCTACTCTTCTGTTGGAGGCTCAAGTCACGCTGTTATAAAGGATTTCAGGTAGTTCCCAGCTGCTGCTCCCCAAGGATCAAGCTGTTTCAAGAGCAGGCATGCTTGCTTTAACACCCCTCCTCCTTTATCAGAGCAAGCTCAACTTCCCCTATTCTGCCCTGGGGGAGACAATCTCAGGATGTGGGAGGAGAGTTGAGCACATTGCTGGCTGCTGGGAGACACTAGGCAACGCGCCATGGAGCTTGACTAAGGGCCTTGCCTACGCAAAGCATTTCAGCTGTACCAGTAGAGCTTCCACGTTGCCATGCCTCTACCAGAACGGTCTCCTCTGTTGAGAGCTGCCAAACCAAGCAAGACAAATCTCATACTACAAACTGGAACACAGCTAGAGTGCCCAAGCAGTCATGTCTCTCAGCCTTTTGGCACACAGACACCCCATGAGTAGAGCCAACCAACAGCTCCAGTAAGCTCTGTATGGATGGTGATAGCCCAGCACTGCTCTCACATCAGGCCACCCCACTCCAGATGATTCCTCTGTTACTTTCTATACACCAAGCACAGTGCCAGCACAGCTGGGTTTTAATCTTTGTGTCCTGAAGATAAGGCTGAACAATTCAAAATACTGCAAGTCAGCCAGTTGTTAGATCTTTACCATATCTGACAGTATTTTTCAAGTACTCAGATTAATTTCTAGTTTTGTCTACAGCTCCCTTCAGTTTTCACACATTCCTGTCATGCTTTCAGTTTCAGAAACACAAATAGGAGGTGTCAGATAACCTGTGCAGGGGTAAGCAAAGCACAGATCTTGGCCTTTGTCAGTGGTAAACAAGCCCTGTTGACCTACTCCTGGCTGCTGGCTTCCACCAGTTCCTAGAAGCTGGGCAGAAAACAAGTGACTGAAGGGAGACTTTGACCAAGGTTCAGGCCTTCAAGTCAAACAATGTCTCTCAGGACACCTGCATGACCTTGTAGCTTATACCCGAGATTCAGATCCAGGAGTGAATATTGTGTCTCCTTCAACACCAGGAGCTTAACAGAACAGATAGGACAAATATTGACAGGAGATCCTGTCACCAGAGAAGTAGATGTGGAGAAGTATCAGACCAACACTAATGGCAAAAGCTTCACTCATGTACATCTATTCCAGGAGGTCTTGTTCTCAGGAATGAGTCTTCTAGAGAGGTGGCTTCTTCTAGGTTGCAATCTAAGAACTAAACTTTGATCTGTGAGCAGAACTCCTGGTCCTACACACACTCAATACCTCTTATGATGCTAATGCAGTTTGCAGAGCAGGAAGGACAAGTATTTCAGTACCAGTTCCTGGATGGGAGTGTAACAGGTAGTTTGGCATGACAGCTGACTCAGTGCCTAACAAGGAATTCCTACTGTGGAAACTCGGTTTCAGACTCCAACTCCATACCCTCACACCTCTTGCACAGATCCTGCATCAATGCTTTACCAGCTCAGCTATTCTCGTGATGAAGCTCCACAAAGGATCAAAAAAACCTCATTGGAGTAACTTGCACAGTGAGATTAAGAGAGCAGGGCTGGTAAACTGCACCTTCTTGTTGTGGGGGGCAGGATCAGGCCTGGGCACGCCTCAATTACAACCCTCGCTGCTCATGCCCGAGACACACTCACCACTGTGCCAGTCTGGAGTTCAGATATCTGTGTCTGTGAGCCCAGAGGAAGGGACAGCTACAGAGCCAAGTGACTCATCCCACTTGAGGGAGACAAGCACCAAGCAGGTTACTTTCAAGAGGATGCTGCCTCCCAGCTGGAGAGAGATCAAGGGTTCAGCACAGACTCTAGATAAACTGGTGGCCCCAGTAACCCAGGTGCAGGTACTACAGCCAGGTGGCCTCTGAAGGCAGCTCCAGCCTTCTGCCTTCGCTTCTGTCCATCGCTCCACTAGTTCAGCTTGTCTGCCAAGTGACCAAAGTTACAGTATGCAGTGACACAGGACAGACTCCAGAAAAAGTGTTTTCTTAATTGACTGTATCAAGATCTACTCAATTTCATTTAGGAATTTCTGCTTGAAACTCATGGAAATACACTGAGATACAATTAGGCACCTTCAGTTGGCATTTTAAGTAGCTACAGAGGGACAAGAGCAAATCACTCACTACAAGTGCCTCTGAATTAAATAAACAGGAATCTGTGCCACAAGTTTACACTTCAATCCCATCACACAAAGGCAGTGCACTCCTCCTCAAGTTTCACTGCCCTGTGAAAACAGCCATGGCCTCAAGAATAGGTTCCCCAGCAAGAGAAGTCAAGGCTATTTGAGATCAGCTGTAAGTCAACACACTCCAGTGGCCTTGACAAGCTCACTCCCTCCCCATCACAGGCCATGAGTTAGCAGCAGCAGCGTTGACAGAGCTTCCCCCCCGGACGGAGCTCACTGCTGGCAGGAGAGGAGCGGCAGCCTCGCAGGAGCAGCGCTCACAGCAGCAATGACATCACCACGGCAGATCTCCGCCGAGCAGAAAATGCAGCAGCACAGCCAGCTCCAGCACTGCGTCCCCACAAACAGAGCACAAGAGCAACAAGCACCCTGGAAGGCAGAGAGCAGCCTGCCATAGATAGAGGAGTGTTCCCTCACTGCCTGCTATTTCTGAACAGCACATGTGGAGTCACTGACCTTGGGCACTCACTGGGAAGTTTTATTCAAGGCACATTTAAAGGGAAAGATGATCTTCCACAGAGCAGCTAACTGCAGAACTGGAAATGGTGTATTAACTATTGCCATTCAATTAGTTATCCACATCTAATCCAGCCTGGAGATGCACAGCCCATGCTTGGATTGGCACTGCAGAAAGTGACCCTTCTATCCTCACAATCTACTGTCACAGCCTAACAGCACCTGAAGCCAGACTGTTACACAGCAGCTACAAGAGAACATTTTAGGAAGCTGCAGGAGGAAATCCAACTCAACTCCAACTCACCAGGCAATTAAATGGCAATTATCAAAACAATGCTGCACTTCAGCATCTCAAGGATGCAGGATTGCTGTCAGACAAGCAGCATGCAAGCATGCTACTGCCCATCCAAGCTCAGCATTTAAGTAAGGTCTTATCTGGACTCCTTTCTACCAAGGCAACAAGCTCTAAGTTACAGTTCTGCACGGGAATCTTAGCTCCAGCAGGCCCTGGTAACAAGGGCTTAAGGGCAGATCAGGTCACAGCCAAGGAGAAGCCCAGAAGACATTAGGAAACACTGGCAGCATAGAATCACAGACTGGTTTGGGTTGGAAGGGACCTTAAAGCTCATCCAGTCCGAACCCCCCTGCCTTCAGCAGGGACCCCTTCCACTAGACCAGGTTGCTCAAAGCCTCATCCAGCCTGGCCTTCAACACTTCCAGGGAGGGGGCATCCACAACCTCCTTGGGCAACCTGTTCCAGTGTCTCACCACCCTCACAGTGAAGAACTTCTTCCTAATATCTAATCTAAACCTCCCCTCTTTCAGCTTAAACCCATTTCCCCTTGTTTTGTCATTAACTGCCCTTAGGAAAAGTCCTTCCCCAGCTTTCTTGTAGCCCCTTCAGGTACTGGGAGGCCGCTATAAGATCTCCCCAGAGCCTTCTCTTCTCCAGGCTGAACAGCCCCAACTCTCTCAGCCTGTCCCCACAGGAGAGGTGCTCCAGCCCTCTGATCATCCTGGTGTGCATGCAAGGTGAGGGCTCTGTACTTGTTTATCAAACACTCACTTTATTTCAGTTACTGACAAAATTGCTGTAACAGCAGGGACAGCTACCAGTAAGGATCTGTGAGCCCACACATCCACCAGTTTTACAGAACACAAACATCCAAGTGTCCTATTCCACAGCCCTTATTCCCAAACCAGGGCTTGCCAGACACCTATCTCATGATGTAGCATTTAAAAATGCACCCTAATCAAGCACAAGAAATTTTGTTTACAGCCAAATGTTAAGTTCTGCGTAAACCAGTCTCATTTTCACAGAGAAGTCAGACCAAAATCCCATACATGTTAGAGACAAAGCTATTTATAGTTTTGCACAGATGGTTTGATTGTAATTATCATGTTTCTTCAAGGACAAGCTTTGCCAGAGATTTGCTCCAGCAGGTAATTCACATGACCTTCCAACACAAGAGTCTTAAAACAGGAGCTTTAAGAAGGTGCTGCAGAAATTGAATCTGGTAGCCCTTTTGCCCACAGACATTCATTTTGGGTGGTAAACCAAAGTGGTACCTTCCCCAGGTGATTTCAGAGGAGAGCCTACAGCAGACCTTGTACATTCTCCACTGTCAGTTAAAGGTTCACCAACATTAGAACATGTCTGAGCTACTCAGCTTAGAGTTTGCTTCGCTGGCTTTGGTGTGAGGGCAAGGACACCTGTACTGGAGTCTCTGCAACACAGTGATTCAAATTCTTAACTTGGCACCTTTGCCTTTGAAGGTACAACTCTTCACATGGCATGTTGAACTGTTAGGAGGGTGTTTGTGGAGGTGGATCACTGCATGACACAACAGGGAAAAAGGAAGTTTAAAGCAGCTACTGCCTTGCATCTTATCAGTCACACTTCTCACAGCAGGTTCAGAGAGCAAGAAACTGCTATTGGATATTAAGTTTTCCTTATTGAGGGATCAGATTAACCCCATCTTACAGCTTTTCTAGACCAGAAGTAGAGTATTAACATAATAACACACACACAAAAAAAAGGCAGCACTTAGAAGTAACAGTATTAGGGCTGCTTTGTATTCTGAGGACTCAGGCCAAGCATTGGTGGGTCTACTCATTAGTTCATGAAGGTCAAGTCATGTGTTCAGTCAGCTGTTGGGAGTCACAAGGGGGATGGGGGGGAGAGAAAAAAAAAAAGAGAGAGACAAGTATACTTGTTCTTCCTGAAGAAGTACAGCAACGAAGCCCTGATTATTTAACAAGGAATATTCAAATGACTCCACCCACTTTAACCTCAAATCCAGCTCCTGAGAAAACAGGGTGCACTGACTCCAGCAGCCTGGCTCTACTGGAAGCACAGCAAGGCTGCAGCTTCCATCACACACTGCTGGTACCACCACAGCCCACAAACGTGGTAAAGCTGCGAGAAAGCCTTTAAACCTCAGCCAGCAAACACTGTGGCACAGCTGTTTATGTACCACTCACCTAAAAAAGAGAACTCTCCAGTTCCCCCAGCCACAATTCCCACAGTGAAATGCAGAGAGCTGGGCACAGACCAGAGCTGGCTGGCCAGTGACAACTACTGGGAGCTTTAAAGTGTCCATATTGGCAACTGTCAAACAAAGAACAGCTTGCTGACAGCTGGGAGGGCTCTGTTCTGCCATGTGCTCCCCGTTTACATTAAAAAAAGCCTCATGTCACACATATCACAATAGCTCTGCTTATCAGCAAGTAGTTTTAGTTTTCAGGGAGATAATACTGAGAATTCCAGCTTGGACTCAAAGGGTTTGGAGTTACTGGGTAAGACATACTTATTTTGATGCTGAGGTTACCCATCTTACTTCAGACTAAGACAACCTTTTACAGCTGTTTTACTTCTAAAATGATCCCTCTATTTACAGAGAAGAGAGTGAAGTTGTCTTAAGAACAATTAGGTATTTCCATATTTATTAGTCTATATATACCAGGAGACTAATAACATATCTATCGCTTAATTTACCTTATTATACACTCACAGCCAGAAGCACTTCTAACATCCACTCCAATACTTCTCAGAACTGACTCAGGCTTTACACACGCCGAGAGCTGCTTTCGCAATAACTGCCAGTCTCTTCGGCTGCCTGTTTTGTCACATTAATCGCTCCCAGGGCCGCCTGCTCATCTTAAACGCGATATCCACCGACCACCCCGGGCAGCGCTTCACCACCCCCACCCAGCACTTCCCCGGAGCCCAACGCTCAGGCCACCTTCGGCCACCAGCTGCCCCAAAGCCTCCCCAGGCTGCGAGAGGAAGCGGCAGCAGCCCGGCGTGTGACAGACGATGCGCTCTGCCCCGCGGAAGGTGCCGCTTCGGGCCTTTTCACACCTC
>NW_010288348.1:0-11035 GCF_000700745.2 Antrostomus carolinensis | reverse complement strand
TGGCCTCTAACCAGGGTCAACCCACCACAGTAGACATGACCCTGTACCATAGATATGCGAGGCCTGAGATTAAAAGATTCTCTTTTTTGAGAGCATCTAATATGTATGGTGTATATTAGTCATTAAATTTCACTTAGTTTTGAACCAGGGCCACGTAATTTATTCCTGGAATTACTGTGATAATACTACTCTCAATTAGTATTAATCTCTCTCCTTTGGGATGTAATGCAAAAAGTAAATTTTCAAGAGGAAACTTTTAAATGTTAATATTTTTTACATTGTCTTAGCTGTTTATTATTACTGTTTCTTTCTTATACATTTTCCTTAGGAAATATAAATTACAAAAGAAAAATATTCCTTTTTTATTACAAACAGAAGAAGAAGCCTTAACAGAATTCAGACACATTAAGAAAAGTAAAATGTGCAAAATCTGCATCACAATTCAGATAAATTTGTTGTACTATAGAATATGTCTACTGTACTATACCAAATAAGTGTTAGATATTCGCCAAGCATAATGATGAAGGCTGAGATGCAGTAAGTTATTTAGGTTCCTAATTCCTTTTATTATTCTTTGAGGATATTGGGATGAGATGAGAGTTAGGCCTTTGAAAATCAGTGATATAGCTTCTTATGAGATATTTATGTGTGAGTTATATCTACTGTATGTTGAGTAGAATCTTCTAAATGTGATGTACAGACAGATCAAGAAGATACAGTTCATGTACCATATGAATGCTACACTTCATATACGATAAAGTGGAGAATTTAACAATTTCTTTCTTTTTTTTTTTTTTTTTTTCCTGTGGTGTCTATATCCCTCATTTTGTTATATCTCTTACTGATTAAGTTGCTTAGGCTGGGAAAATAAGAAAGGTATTGAATCCAAAAAAGTTTAATTTAAAATAGCAAAAATACTGTGTGAACTGTAAGATGTATTGCTAACCAAGTTATCCAGAGTGAAAGAAATTACTGACTGGGAAAAGCAAAGGTTCATTAAATCTAGTTAAGTGGTGATTTTGCCTCCTTCCTTCTCACTCAAAAAAAAAAAAAAGAAAAAAAAAAAATCACAGTTTCTTCAAAAGGAAAAAAGCAATCTCATATGAGAACCAGCAAGGTAAAGCACTGTCTTTATCTACTGTGTGTCTCATAGATTCTCATTAGCCATCCCATTTGGCAGTCTGCACATAGACTTTAGATTAGTTTGCTTTGCAACCAACAAAGCACCAAAGACAGGAGCTTTTTGCTTTCAAATAAATTAGTAAAGTGGGTTATTTATCTATCCTGTCTATTAGGTCAGAATCAGAATAGGTTTCTACCATTAGAAAGATGCAAGAAGCAATTAGAAGCTTCTGTAATAACATATATATCCTATATAAATATGTAACTAATCTACATTTATTTTGGACTTTATATTTGCTCTACGTGAAGAAGCTTTCTGATGTGGGTTGTCAGAAGCAGCTGGGCAGCACAACATGTCCAGAGTCATCCTCATCAAGTGTAGGATGAGTGAAAATCTCACACCACGATGCAGAAATTTCCTATCTCAGGTCAGATCAACAGGATACTTCAAAAATAATTTTGAGATGGAATCATCTTTCCCCTCCTCTGTTGCAATTTGTGCAGTTAGCCAGCTCAGCATCAAGGAAGTAAACTGAGGTAGAAATAATATTTCTACAAAATAAAGATTATGCTCTTGTTCTTTCTCGTTCTGGAAACCATAGTTTGTGTATACTCTGTGGTGTCCATTTGAAAAATGATCTACTCTTTGGGAAAATACTGATTGCATCTGTCAGCAATATGGAAGTGGTGACAGAAGAAGAAATGATACACATCCAAAGTGCTAATCAAGATGGCTACCCCAGCATCCAGGCAAGCAGATGCGAAGGGTTTCTCAGCATACTTTTGTGTGTCATGTCAGCTTTTGCTCCTAGATGAGTTAATCTCATTCAGTACTTTTCATAATTTTTTACACTTGCATTAACATTGCTTAGGAAAGTGTTTAATCACATATGGGATCCATGTTGAGATGAGAACAAGAATCATGAACAGAACTGGTAGGCCTATATTTATGAAATAATTTCACTACATCTGGCTGACTACTGTGTTATCACTGGTGGCAAAGGGATAGGCTGTTCATCCAGTTGTAAAGCAGAAGTGAAAGCAGCTAATGGTAGGTAATCAATTTGAATGTCCTTTGACTTTCCAGCTCCCTTAAATATGCTATTCCTGGGACTGTTGTCCCAGCCTTCTGGGGGACATCTTATAGCAGCCTTCCAATACCTGAAGGGGGCCTACAAGAAAGCTGGGGAAGCCCTTTTCATAAGGGCAGTTAATGTGGAAGCAAGGGGAAATAGGTTTAAACTGAAAGAAGGTAGGTTTAGATTAGATATTAGGAAGTTCTTCAGTGTGAGGGTGGTCAGACACTGGAACAGGTTACCCAGAGAAGTTGTAGATGCCCCCTCCCTGGAAGTGTTTAAGGCCAGGCTGGATGAGGCTTTGAGCAACCTGGTCTAGTGGAAGGTGTCCCTGCTGATGGCAGATGGGTTGGAAGTAGATGATCTTTAAGGTCCCTTCCAAACCTAACCATTCTATGATTCTATAACCCAGATGATAATATTATTTCACAGATCTGAGGAATCAAAATTGTCTTGCTGTTTAGAAAAGAAGATACATTTTTATTTGCTTTCTAGATGGCCTCATTGAAAGCCCACTAAATCCAGTAGGTGAAATGGGTGGGGATATAATCCAGATATTATGTCATTATGTTGCCATGAATTGTGTTAATTCTGCTTTCAAAATTGGCTCTTTGGTGACAAGATTGTGCCAGGGAGCTAGGCAAGTCACTTTTTGGAAGACAGTCTGAAAATTCTGAAAATTTTGAAGCCTTCTAGATGTGATGTGCCTGAAAACTAAGATGGGCTGTTTTGATGAAAGCTTGAAGCAGGCACCTCCTTTTTGTTACAAAATCTTTCATTTTTCTAAGGTCAATTTGAGGACAATAGCTAGCACTGTATAAACAGGGTTGTTATCTTAGAAACTTTGTTTTACTGTATTTTGTGGCTAATGGCTAATTTCAGGGAAATTCTTAAAACAGTTTGTGTAACAAAATAATTAGCAGTGTTGCATTTCAGTATCACTAATTATTTCTGGTGACGGATTTTAAGCTGTCTGAAAGTGGATGGAAGTAGGAATTTTGATTATGGTGAAAGAGGGGAGTAAATCTGTGCTCTGTCCCCTTCCCAAATCAAGGCCAGTCAATTAACACAGCAGTGCTGAAACCTTTTTGGACAAATGTCAGCAAATCAGGCTACAGGGCTTGTTCTGCCTGTAGTCTAAATGGGTAATAACTCCCAAGTGCCTTGAAGCCAGACAGCTTTTCAATCCCCAATCTGAATTACTGCTGCAATTTTAACCTGGTTACGTGAATAAATCATTCTAAAAAAAATAAAAGTAAGGGATATTGAACAGCCTAAGTATTTATGGTCTCTGGTTACACTGGTGCTGGACACAGGGCAAGAAAACCAATTTCCAGGGGTGGCCTACTTCATACATCACTAGTCAAGTATGCTAAAGTGCTGATGGCTGGTAACACCTAACTATGCATGATTAGACCACAGTGGCAGCACATATTTTTTCCTTTTATGTTCTTTGGCTTGAAATTTAGAGGACACATCGCTCTTCAGTTTAAAAGATCAGAGGTCAAGAAGTTTCAATCTTATCCTTCTCACATCGCAACCTTCATTTCGTTTTTCTGCCCAAAACACTGTTTAGATCCATGATTAGATGCCATGGTGAGAGACGCCAAAATATTTGTCTCTCTTGCCTGTGATCTGTCTGTCTCAACAAACTAAATACAAACTACGAACTGAATGTGAGAAGTAGCTAAGTAAGGCCAAGTCATTGCAAGTATGTACTCTTTTTCTCTGTTGGATGTAAAGCAGATTAGGATTAAGGGGAACAACTCTGTAGACTATCCAAGTGTTTGCATTATCTTGCATCACAGCACAATTCTAGCTACTGAGAAAGAAAAAGAAACCCAGCTCTATTTCAGCTAAAAACCAGGACAGGTGTGATGGTGGCAAAGACCAGGAAGTCTTTGAAACATGAAAAACATGAACGCATTGCAAAGATTACAGCCCTATGCTGTATGCCAGTGGTTGTGAAATTGAATCTGTGTTGCAATCCAATGATGTAATGGTATCTTCTCAGACGTTTTGCTGATAGGAAGTTTCACCACTGGGCTTTAAGCAGATGAGTAAACTCCCCACATAGAAAAATTTTTCAAGGATTCAAGGTGAGTTCTTTAATCATGGTGATTGTTTATTGACTCGTAGGTAAGAATTTTTAAATACCTCAAACTGAGCAGAATGCTTATATTGATTGATTGGGGGTTTTTGTCCTCCTCCATCCAGTACCTAAGAAGGAATCAGTGACAGTTTGGTTATCAGCCAAGTCACCAAGGTGAGGATCTCAGAGTTCCATATTTCTAATATTGAAGTTTTGCAGTTTTATCATAGAATCTATCACCTGATTTGTTAAAAATATATATTTAATATTCCCTACCAGAATGGACCAGAGCAGTGCATTACGTGCTTGTACCATCATTAAAACTGTGAAGAAGGAATATAAAATACCCCTAAACTTGATGGTGATCCCTTTGTGCAAGTGTAAATGAATATAGAAACTGCCAGGTAATAAGTAAGCAGGTCTTGCAGTCTTCATTCCTCAGATGTATCTGAGGGAGGTGTATAATACCTGAGAAGGTGGTTCTGTGTTATCTCAGCCTGTCCTGAGAGTGCTGGGACTTAAATTATGACATTTAATGTGCAAGTGATCTAACAACTTCATCTCTCCCTTCACTTCTGGCCACATGCTTTTTTCTCCTTCCCTTAATAATCTCGATTGGTCACTTATTCCCTTGGCAAGTCAATTCAGTTTACTAATCTAGGAGAAAACAAACCCAGCCAAAAAGAAGCAAGTCTCCTATTCAGGGCAAATGCGATTGTGAGTAGGAGGCCAGAAGACTACTTGTTTTCCTAACAGCAGCTTGTTGGATCAGCTCTCTTGTGAAACTTCATGCTCAGAGCAGTTTCAGGAGTCATAGCTTCAGTGCTCCATGGTTAGGGTGGTCAGTAGAGGGCTTCCTCCTGGCAGTCCTATTGAAATGTTTTTGACACAGGGAATCATTTACCTTAATTCAGTTGCCATGCAGTCCATACTTCTTGGAATAGGAGGTTAAGAGGTTTCCCTTACATGTGCATAGGGAAGATCTACAGCGTTGCTGATTCTTAAAACTTCCTTGGACTTTCAGTCTTCATACTTGAAAGAACAGCCTCAACATGAATGAAGACATTTTCTGTAACAGTATAATTGTGTACAATTTTATGTATTATGGGATTTTTGCTGTCTTCTGAACTGTTAAAGGTCTGGTGAAGACAGAAGTTGTCATCATCCATCTAGTACAGTCGTCTTTGTTCACCTGTGGTTTGTAGCAATGAAAATAGGCAAAACAGAATCAGCCTGTAATGCAAGGAGTTCTTTTTATGTTCAATAACATTTACAGTTCTGCATACAAAGGAAAAATGAGCGAAACCTATCTTTCAGGATGCATAATAAATACTAGAAGAAAACAACAATTGTCCAAAGCAATTGAGCAGATGCTTCAGGTAAAGCTCCCTGAAAACTTCTGTCACTGGCTTCCTGGTTTGATAGACCAGTAGCCTGATGCAATCTAGCAAACTGTGTTGCTGAAGACTTCAACAATGCAGTTGCTGTGTAGTTTTTATGACTCACTTAAGAAAAAACATATTTTAATGCATTTTTGCGTAATTGTAAATTATTGATTTTAGCAAACTTTTAATCTTTTCTCCGCATGACAATCACCTTTCTTTTCCCTTCATACATGCAGCTTGAGCTCTCATTTTCTTCTCCCTCATCTCTCTCCATTTTTTATTACTGAAAATGTAGCAGGCATATTGGTGCTTTATCACTGCCTTCTGAGACCCAGATTTGTATAATGGAAGACAAGGTCATGCCACAAATGTATGAATTCCATTTCAATTTGTTAACATATATTGTTTCATATTGTTAATATATGTACAAATAATAAGAATTATTTGTAATTGGATCAAGTTCTTAAAAAGGAGAGTAGAACACAATTTGTACAAAGCAGAAGATGAATCAAAATCCTAAAATATTGTTTTGTACTTCTTTCAGTAATCCCAGGCAAAATAGTGATAGAGATGTACAGAAAGTTGACCATGGTACCACCTGATTAACATTTTTTCCTCCCCCCCAATATTTCCACATACAAAACTGAGCAAACAATTCAGATATTTATGGGGATAAATGAACTTTGCTGAACTTCTCAAACAGACTCTATATCATCTTTTCTTTATTCACTAGTTCTAGCATGAAACTTTGTTAGTATATTAGTATGTTTCTAATGACAGTAATGATGTGTGAAGAATGCAACTTTAAATTACTATACTTAATTATAGTTATTTTTCCTTCTCTGCTCTCCTGCAAAATTGTTTCCTTTTTTATTTAATAGCCAGTGATCAAATGATTTAATGAAATGATCTATGGAGAGTTTCTACTGAAGGCAGATTTGACACCTCTGATAATTCAAGAGGTTTTGGCTCATTTCTTAGGAGAAATGGCTTTAAAGAGGCTTTGAAGAGGACTTTAATATGAAGTTCTTCTATAATTTAAGTTTTGGATACTGTTTTTAAGAATGAAGTGTCTTCACCTTTTCATTCTTTGCTATTTAAAGGCTAGTATTCAAATGATCTAATGAAATTGTCTGTGGAGATCCCTAGTGGTCTAAAGCAATCTCTCATGATAGACTTCAGCTACCTTTAGATTGAGCTATAAAATTTTACATTAGTTACTAGGTTGCAGGAAGCACTATCTCTGTCTAAGAATTCTTATTAAAATCTATGGACCCTTTTAGCACCTGGATTAGCTGCCAATGCACTGAGTAAATATATTTGAAAGAAGTGGAGGCCAGTGTCTTTTCTCTAAATTCCTCTTGCTTATCACCTCTGGTGACACTAAATTGACACTAAATACTAAATTGTATACAGAACTTTGTGGTAGAAATGTTCTTTTTTCCTGCAAGTGAATGTTTCTTATGCCTATAGGGCACAATGTGAAGCATCCTGTCTTCTGCTCGGGGGACATGTCATATGATGACAACAGAAGAGGGGTATATTTGTATTCTTTTTAATTCTAACTTCAAAATGCTTTTAAATTTAAACTCCAGACAAGGGTGAGAGGAGGTTTGGAGTAGGAAGGAGAGACACATGGAATGGCAGGGGAATTGAAATTGCTATGAGTGGGTTAGACTAAAGCAGCTGAATTGGAAGGGGAAAAAAAAAAAAAAAAGCTAACTTATGCCCCCCGTTGCCATGTCATGATACAAGTTATGCAGAAGATAGAAGTTTATGCTGAAGTTATTGTACTACACAACAGCATCTTTCTAGTGCATATATGAGCTTGTGAACTAGCAGAATACCTCTCTGAGGACAGAGATATTGGCAAAAGAGGAAGTGTAAGATGCTCTCTTTATCCTTTCCACTCCATTAGTGCAACAACATAATGAAGTTTAAGTGAGGCAGTTTGTTACGATGGAAGCTCTGCCTTGGTGCTAACCCATAGCGTACAGGAGGTCATGCACTGCAGTGTCAAAGAAAATCAGTGCTAATGGAGTAACTTAATTAAAATTAATTGGGTATGATTCTGTCCCTTAAATGTAAGATTGATGTAGGTTATTTTCAGCTGCTTCTTTGCTTAAGGTTAAACTCAAGTTTGCTTAAGATATCCTATGCTCTTTCTTTTCTTCTCCTATTGACCTACAAGTTGAAGTACAGTGAAATGGTTCAAAGATTTGGAGAATTCAGAGCTGGGAAAGACATACCAGACCACCTAAGCTTGTTGTTCTGCTAGGCCTCATTAACATCTATTCGTTCCCTCATTCCTCAGCGTGTATGTTAATTGATGTCACAATAAAGATTGTGTTTATGAGAGAAAAAAAGAATTACATGTGACAAGAAATTCTGCGTGTTACATATCATCTGAACATAAAATCTGGCCTTTTCTCATTCAGTGACATTTTCAGCACTGCCTCAAATTTGGTATGGTAGCTGCAGACTATGGCCTATAAAAATGTATTTTCCATATCGTTCCATGCAACTGGGAATTATATGTTGATGGAAGATGAAAAAACAGGTATCCTGTTATCTCTTTTGTAGAACAATAATTTAGGTGTTTATTTGAGTTTTGTATTGCACTTGGGTAAAGCCTACAGAACGTGCATTTTTCTTATGCCTGCTGTGCAGTTTTACATGTACCAGAAGGTACAATTTAAAAATATAAATATTTATGGATGGAAAAGTAAAAAGAAAGTTTTACTTTTCTAAACAAATACAGTTGTCTATATTCTTGTTGAAAATGGAATATAGTGATTATTCATGTTATCATCTCATTTTTGCTGTAATGCATTCTAGGGAAGATCAAATTACCTTTATTTTCATCACTATCACAACAACTCTGGAACAATACCTGTACATACCACAGACTGTATAATCTGCCACAAAATAGTGTCTAGCTTTACTACATAGTTGACAATTTCTGAAGTAAAAAAATAATTAGAAAAAAATGACAAAATCATGGCAGCACAAAGTACATCTCATGCTTATTCTTGTGCAAAGAACTTGTGCCTTGAAGACCTGTAAATTAGATTGCAGAAAATTTTTTGGGTTGCAATTCAGGCTAAACATCTTCGATTATTAAAAGGAATGCCACTACAATTGAATGTGCATTGCCTCAGAGAAAAAGAACTCAAAAAAATTCCTTCAGATGCAAAACACACATGCTCGGTGTTGCTTCCCTCCAGAATTTAAGTAAAAACTGTGACTCAAAAACTGAACTTGCACATATTTATTTTCTTGCTGTTCTCTTTATTTTAGCTGATTTCTAATATGATTATGATTTTTGTTGCTATGTTGAGAGTTCTTAGTTTTTGAGAGAGTTAGTGATTAAAGCACCTGCTTTTCTTTATATTTGTGGTCACACTGATATGCTATGAACATGCTTATTCTTTAGTATTGGATTTGCCTTGTAAGATGGAATATTTTACTAGTATGAGCTAGTGCTAATACTTTCTATTCATAGACAACTCCTCTAAGCTGCAACAGATATCCCCCCAGTTTTCTTCTGAAAGACCAATGAATCATTAGCATCACAGGAGAGAGTTGTAATGAATTCTGATTAATCTGTACTATACCATCACTCCGATATTCTTTGTTAATGGAATTTTTGATTAGATTAATATTTTAATTATAAGGGTTTTTATCAATTCCTTCTGTAAAAGCTGTACATGCAAGTGGCATTACCATTTAGGAGTATTTAGTTGGCAGAAACTATAGATGAGCAGTCCCATCCTGATATCTCAGTCCAGAGTCTGACAGAATCTGTTCATTCTTGTCATGCTTTTCCTCTGCTTTTGTTACAAACTATAGTGATCAGCCACTACACCCAAGATGTTTTCTTCTACCTACTCTTTTCAGACACTGGAACAGGTTGCCCAGAGAAGTTGTGGATGCCCCCTCTCTGGAAGTGTTCAAGGTCAGGTTGGATGAGGCTTTGAGCAACCTGATCTAGTGGAAGGTGTCCCTGCCATGGCAAGGGGGTTGGGACTAGATGATCTTTAAGGTCCTTTCCAACCCAAACCATTCTATGATTCTACTCAGATTTGATTGGTAATAAATTAAGCTAATTTCCCCAACTCAAGACTGTTTTGCCTGTGACAGTAATGGGTGAGTAATCTCTTCCTGTACTTATCTCAACTCACAAGTCTTTCATTCTCTCTCCCCTGTCCTGCTGAGGAGGGGGAGTGATAGAGTGGGCTTTGGCAGGCACCTGGTCTCCAGCCTGGGTCAACCCAGCACAGTATTATATACTGTAAAAGAACATGAAATATAACTACTGGTTCTTTCTACTTAAAGGGAAGACCTGAAATTTTAATTCACTGTCACAGCTGGAGGAAGTAGAATTTTTGGTTAGGAACATGATGGGTTTTATTTTCTCGTAGTTCTTAAACTGCAGAATGGTTTGACATATAATGCTAAGGCATTCACATGTGACTAGCAAAGAATTATTTTCAAGGCAGATAGTGTCTTCTCTCTATGTTCTTGATAAAAGACACAAAAGTGTTCTCCCTTCTGCTGTATTTTGCCTACCTTCATCTTCATATCAGAGCTGTTCTTTTGTATGACTGTAGTTTTTCTTGGCAGTGTTAAGTGCATTATGAGGTTTCAGAGCTGACCTTTGAGGGTTCAAATGTGTTCCCATTAAAAAAAAGAGGATTTTGATGCCAATTTGCTAAAAGAAAGCAAAACAGTTTAGAGGATTCATTAAATACAACAGCATGGCTGTCCTATGGGGTCATTTTCTGGCAGTGGTAGTGGCAGGTCTTGAGGAAAAGAAGACACAAACACTTTGGTTTGTCCTCTCACCTTCCTGCTACAGCTGCATCATTGTATTTTGCAGGCCTGGATGCACTTCCATTAAGTTGATTAATCTGTTTTTGAATGTAAATATGCTTGAATATGTAGCCTGTAAAAAAAAAAAACCTTAAAAAAACAAAGTATGCCTTTTTAGTGCATACTTAATTTCCAGTAACTCCTTTCTCATCTCACTTTGTCTGCCATGAATTTTAAAGACAGCAAAACTTACTGTCTGTATGGACATAATTTTCTACTCACTGCTTTGGTGCTGGTTACTGTTGTTATCAGATGCTCAACCAATAGGGTGGAACATTTCCCTTTTACCAGTTCAGGAGACTTCAGTTTCCAGGGCTTTGTCTCCTCACTAGTTTGCTCAGAAGATAAATTTTGTTTTGCAGTTTATTGTTTGCAATGCAGGTATATGCAAGCATTTTACAAAAGCTGAAGACCTAGTCCATTGTGATGATGGCAAAAGGTTTCTGGATTTTGTCATTAAGCTGAGATGGGACACCTTGAATGTG
>NW_010288347.1:0-4660 GCF_000700745.2 Antrostomus carolinensis | reverse complement strand
AATTGAGGCAATTCTGGGATTCTGTGACTCAAGTAATAAAATTTTAAAGAAAACACCATTGTTAGACCATGTCAGAGACTGACACAAAAGTGTCTGAAAATGGGAGAAATAATCACTAAAGATAAACTTCTATTATTTTTTGTAATAGATTCTCAAGACAAAGGGAATTGTCATCGTAAATCCCCTACCAATTCAGGGCAGTGTATATTTCCGAGGTGTATCTGAGGCATTTACCTTGCTCTGACCTGACTTTTTGGCACATTCTATGCAATGAAGCAATACATTTAAATTATTTCAAGTATCACTGCTGAGAAATTTATGTATTTCAGTGAAAGTGGCTTTTCCTTAGTTGATTGTGTTTTCTGAAAGCGCTGCTTATCTGAAGAATATATCAACTCTTATTTCCTTTTCTCATGCACAGGGTTCCTGTTAGAAATCACTTATTACTTCTTCAAAAAGTAGCATTCTATCTCCTGGAGTGTTATTTCTGTCCCTGCCTGGAGAAATCCTGTAATGACTTGTTTGGCTGCCAATTTTATTATTTTTTTATTTTTTCCCTGTAAAAAAAAAAAAGGCAGAGAACCAGAACCACTTAGTGATTCTGGGTGCAACTATCCTGTTCCCCTCCATGCTCTGTTTCTGTGAAACTCTGCAAATCTCAAGAGTTGCCAGAAACATCCCAATTACTTTTGAGAAGGTGAAAATAAATCTCTTTATTGGATCTGTTTCAAGAAGCAGTTGCTAACCTAGAATAACAATAGGTGTTATCCCAAAGCAGGCTTAACGTCCAATAATTTACAGACTTCTCATGCTCCTTATTTTCCCTCAGGAAAACAGGTCTTACCAAGAAGTTCTTACCCTCCCTGGAAGTGTTTAAGGCCAGGTTGGATGAGGCTTTGAGCAACCTGGTCTAGTGGAAGGTGTCCCTGCTGCTGGCAGGGGGGTTGGAACTGGATGAGCTTTAAAGTCCCTTCCAATCCAAACCATTCTATGATTCTAAGAATAGCAGTCTCCCCAACATTTTACCTCTGTGTAAGTAATAAGGCATCAGCAAAAAGAATGGAGTTGGACATTCTAGATGGATCACTAGCAATTTCAGAATATGTGCATGTTCATTATAGGTTAACTTTGCAAAATAACACTGTTAATCAGACAGAATTGAAGATGCACGTTCCATAATGTAGTTAATTGTTCATTTTATTATTGCTGTAGTTGTCTAATGTTTCTATTAATTTATTGCCAGGCAGCAAGCAAGCTTTTTTTTTTTTTTTTTCTTAAAACCTCCTTAAAACCTGGTTGTTGTTTCTTTTTTGTTTGTTTTAGCTGGCAACATAGTTTTCCCGGGAAGTCTCCTTGAAGGCAAGGCAGGTACTAGTAAAGCTTATTCAGTGAGACTGAAGAGCAGCAGTGACAGAGCAGATAGAATCACAGAATGGTTTGGGTTGGAAGGGACCTTAAAGCCCATCCAGTTCCAACCCCCCTGCCAGCAGCAGGGACACCTTCCACTAGACCAGGTTGCTCAAAGCCTCATCCAGCCTGGCCTTCAACACTTCCAGGGAGGGGGCATCCACAACTTCCTTGGGCAACCTGTTCCAGTGTCTGACCACCCTCACAGTGAAGAACTTCTTCCTAATGTCTAATCTAAACCTCCCCTCTTTCAGCTTAAACCCATTTCCCTCGTATGGTCCCTTATTCCTCCATTTTTTAGTGTCCCAAAGCAAAACATGTTGGTGAGTAACCATGTGTGTGACTGCTCGTGTCATCTTAGAGTAGGAGATGCTCTTGTGTTAGAGCGACTGCTGTGTAAGTGTTTTGCCTGAGGTTCCCAACAACCCTCCATGCATGTTAATTAATGTCAATACTCTGTAGGAATAAATTAGTTTCCTAGTTGTAGAACTTACGGTGCAAACTAAAGGATGACTTTAACCATCCCTCAAAGCCACCTGTGATATCTATCCTGGTGGAGGAGAAGCTGGACATGAGGCAGCAGTGTGTGACTGCAGCCCCAAGGCCAACTGTGTCCTGGGCTGCATCAACAGAGGGGTGGGCAGCAGGGACAGGGAGGGGATTGTCCCCCTCTGCTCTGCCCTTGGGAGGACCCATCTGGAGTGTTGTGTCCAGGCCTGGAGTCCCCAACACAAGAAAGATGTGGAGCTGTTGGAGCAGGTCCAGAGCAGAGCCAGGAAGGTGATGAGAGGGCTGGAGCACCTCTCTGCTGAAGAAAGGTTGAGGGAGCTGGGCTTGTTGAGCTTGGAGAAGAGAAGGCTCCAGGAGACCTCACTGTGACCTTCCAGTGCTTGAGGAGAGCTTCTAAACAGGAGGGAGAGCGACTTTTTTCCATGGGCAAATAGTGACAGGACAAGGGGAAATGGTTTTAAACTGAGAGGGGAGATTTAGGTGAGATATTAGGAGGAAATTTTTCACACAGAGGGTGGTGAGGCACTGGCCCAGGTTGCCCAGAGAAGTTGTGAATGCCCCATCCCTGGAGACATTCAAGGCCAGGTTGGATGGGGCCCTGGGCAGCCTGATCTAGTGGTTGACCACCCTGTCCACAGCAGGGGGGTTGGAACTAGATGATCTTTAATGTTTCAGGTTTCTCATGGCATCTTTCGCTGAGAGGTGATTACTTAAGTCTGATCATCTGTGACCACCTATAGTTAGAACTGGGTCTACACAGACAACTGCTAGAGCCTGAAAATTCAGCTTCTGTTGTCTCTTCAGCCAGCAAACATCTGAGGATCTGGAGAAAGGACTGTTTCCTTGCTCCTGGAAGAACCCCTAGAAGGTCTGCTCAGCAAGACAACATCTCTGGCATGGCCCACAAACCTCAGTGGGATTTTCTTGTCGGTAGATTCTGTCAACCAAGAGACTTCAGTGTCTGTTGTCAACAGGACCTGATGTTTGAGGGGAAGAACTTGCTGCCAGTACCTTGCTTTTTTTGTCCTCTCTCACTGGAGGCTTCCTGTCTGTTTCCTAGTGAAGCAGCGGGGCGCATCTGCACAGTTATCACTTGGTAGCTTGGTGAAGGAAAGATGTTGATGAGCTATTGGGAAGGAGGAGACGTGGGTTTGGGTCATGAGGGAAGCAGCAGAGGGGTGGGGAGATACATGAAAGAGCAGGTCAAGGGCATGGGTTGGTTGGCAGTGTGATGCTCCAAGCCTGTGTACTATATAATCCTGGAGCTAAGCCCACATGGGGTCCTGGTCTTCTCCTTCATCCCCATCCACCAGCCCGCAGTGGTGTCACGCTGAGCAGACACAAGCTGGAGAACTTTGTGCTGCTGAAAGAAAAGGGTCCCTTGCAGGAAGGATGGAGGAGGCAGGTGGTTGCAAGGAGGCTGACAGTGCTGGGAAGGTTGGACCCAGGTCTGTCCCTGCGGGTCCACCATCATGTGGGTAGCCAACTAAAGGCACACTTGACCTCCTCCTTCCTAAGCTGTGGGACTTAACAAGTCAAAGGTTAATCACCTGTTTTATTAAATCAGAGGCCACTTGGAGGAAAGCAGCCCAATTATGCCACATATTGTACGTATTTTGAGAAGAGTATTTGTGGAGAAATAGGATCCATATGGGCAGATCCTGACTTCAGCGCGTCCTCCTGAAGAACAGCCTTGGGTATCTGCCTGCAGAGATCAAGCTTAGTCAGATTCAGGCCTTGACTCTTAATTTATGGTGTTGAACAGCCCTCAAGAAGAGGGAGGGATGTGTAGGAGGCACAGTATAAAGTGGATGGTGCTGTGACATACATTTTTTCCCCCTAAGGAGTGAAACTTGTTGCCTTCACCTTGGTGTGAAGCTCTGTGCTTCAGGAATGAGCAGGAATATCATGGTCTGGCCCAAAATTCATCTCTGGAGGAAAGAGACAGATGATATCATTGTTGGAGTTGTTTGGACATCATAAAGGTACTTACAGAAATGAGAAAAATATGGGTTTAATTCATTTTTTTAATAATAAAAAAAAGTAATGGAAAGCTACGAGTGCCAGGAACGTCACTGAGAAAAGAGTCTCTGCACCCTGGAGAACTCTTTGCCTAATGAATAAGCACTTCTAAGTCACTTTTTGGTTCATTTTTTTATGTGTATATATAAAGTATGCAAAGCCAGATGAAGTTACTTGTTTGTCTTGCAGATGTCAACTTTCCTGAGCAATGTTTTGATTAAAAAGAAGCACGCCCACGGTGAAAGACACAGGGCTTATTCCTGAGAGACTTTGTCCACACCGTACACAGCTCCTCCTGAACCCTGTACCGTCAGATCCAAGCACAAAACACGTGAGCCTAAACACATGCCACCATGCACAATATCCCTCTCTCTAAATTGGAGAGGTATGGATTGGATGGGTGGACTGTTCGGTGGGTGAGGAATTGGCTGGATGGTCCCATCCAGAGGGTAGTGGTCAATGGCTCAATGTCCAGATGAAGACTGGTGGCAAGTGGTGTCCCTCAGGGGTCTGTACTGGGAGCACTACTGTTTAGTATCTTCATCAATGACATAGTGGAATCAAGTGCAACCTCAACAAGTTTGCAGATGACACCAAGCTGAGTGGTGTGGTTGACACCCCTGAGGGACAGGATGCCATCCAGAGGGACCTGGACAAGCTCAAGAAGTGGGTCTGTGCAAACCTCATGAGCTTCAACAAGGCCCAGTGCAAGGTCCTGCAC
>NW_010288346.1:0-7402 GCF_000700745.2 Antrostomus carolinensis | reverse complement strand
TATATATATTTATATATATATTTTAAATCATTCAAGTCTGAACAACTCCAAGTCTGTTCTTACTCTGGCTTAGAGGTACAAACATCATGGGATAATTTTTGCTCTTCTGATGTTAGATATCTAACCTTAAGGAAAATAAGAACAAGTTTCATGAGAAAGAATTTCATTCTTATTAGAGTTAGGATATATTCATTATTAACAGTTGATGTAGTTTCCAAATATTAAATGTAGTTTCACTCATTTAATAATTCATATACCCTAAGTCACATAAAATTGCACTAAAAGGTTGTGAAGTTTTCAAAATTAATATGTAAAAAATTAAGAAGTACCATAAGTATTTCAATAATAAAATTAACTTGTTTTTTTCAGTACCATACAAATTATTGCAAATTGGAATGTTAGTTCTATAAAAATATCAAAGAATATTTATGTGCCTCAAACCAGATGATATGTTAACTGGTCCTTTTATTCATTAAAAAACAAAACAAAACAAAACAAAACAAAACAAATCAACAACAACAAAAAACCCAACAGGAAACATTCACACAGGTTTTAGTGGATTCACAATCAGTTGATTCTGCAGAAGAAAACTTTATAAACTATGTTGATACTAATGATACCAAAGTGCTAAGCCCACATACTTCCGCAGCACCTCTTCCATTTGTAATGTCACCTAAAATTTCAGCACAGTCATCAAAAAATCTGGTGAAACAACATTAAGGGATACATTGTTCCATGTCATAACAGGGCTGATGTGCTTTAGTAAACAGAGGGTGTACTTCAGTTGATTTTTTTCCCTGCCTAGCATCAGTTGTTAGTGGCATGAAAATATCTCTTTTGGGGGGAAAAGTGTCTAAAGCGTACACACAAGTAGCCTCTTTCTGAGTCTGTGGGAATGCTCTTGCCCATCCCACCCCATGGATCCTTCCACACTGTTGGCACACAAGCTAATGCTTTAAGTGTTCACCATTTTCTAAAGCTGACATTTTGATAGTAGTCCATATTAAAAAAAAATCCACTATTTCAATAAAGAATTATTTGATATAGGTGCGTTTATAATCGTCCTAAATCATCCTTATTTTGTTCTCACTTGATGCATGCTTAAAATTATTAGGATTCATTTAGGGATTAAAACTCTTTGCTCCTGTTTTAGTCTGTCTCACCTGGGGTAAATGTTATTTGGAGGAGTCAAATGTGTCACCAGCAGAGTACTTTCCACTGACTTGTACAGCTCCTAGCATCTCTGCTCAACCCTGCTGAAACTCGTACACTTCTTGCCTCCTGGAAAGTGCATTCAGAATTGCTGCTCTCCACCTGGGAATTCCTGAACTGAGATGCAGGACCCAGGATAGGATGCCTTCAATTATTTCTTTGGCTGCTTCACACTAGCAGTTTTCTATTTGATATTTCTGGGTGAGGTCTGGCAAACAGACCTTCCAGCTCTCCTCCTCTCATGGCTAGACAGAGAGAACTACTCACAGGAAGATGTAGAAATAGTTTATTGGTTTCTATTTGGACCTAATCTAGCATAGCAATTCTGCCAGTTACTCTGGTCTTCCTCCTCTGTTGGTGGTTTGGTTTCTTTTTTTTTTCCTCTGTACTTCACTTTCAATAAATCTTTTCACTTTTTGTTTGCATATTGTGTGAGTTGAAACTTATTTTTGTGCCTGTGATCCCAAAGTGTGTGGGAAATTTAGCTGCCAAGGCCTGTAAGCCAACAATAAAAAGAGCTAAAGAGCTCAGATTGTCACAGCTTGAAAAGCTAGGATATAAAACATTTGTGAGGTCTGGCCTCACAGGGCTGCAGAATAGACTGAAAGGACTTCTGTATTAGACTTGTAAAGGTTGCAGAGCCTGAAAAGTTTAGATGCCAAGGCACACAGAGTTGGGATAGATGAGACGGTGAAAGCAGAAGTCAGGAACTAAAATGCAGCTGTATTATTTGTTTTCTCTTTTGAATAACAGGTATTTACTACAGGTGGTATACCTGTAAAAACTTAGTCTGTTTGCAGGGAAGTGACTAAGCTGCTCCGTTGTGTTAGTGTTGGTGCCATAATTCAGGCGCTGTTCGTCCAGACTCCCTCAGGTTTTGTGAACATTTCACAGGAGCCTAACAAGCAAATGCAGTCAGAAAGGACAGGAGATAGCAAAGGTGAGGGCAAGTCTTACCACCTTTCAAAGGACAAGGACAACCTACTTTTCAGAAATCAGTGGTACTTATTGGTCACATAAGCACAACGGTTGGGTTTGTTGGTTTTGGTTGGTTTTTTTTTTTTATTATTTGGTTGAGTTTTTTATGAAATCAACTCCCCTCCAGAATTTCTCTTTGAGCTGCTGATCCATCATCATCTGCAGTAAGATCCTGACCATTGTTCACACAAAGCAACATGCGATGTGGAATGACGGACAATTATTTACACTGAGGGTGAAAATATACGTTGTTTTTTTTAAAAAAAAAACAAATACACAGTATCTAGTAACAATGCAACATGTTATTTTTTATAAGATGCTTTTATAACTGGAAACACAATCCAGGTGCCACAAAATTTCCATAGTTTGCCTGGTGTTCCAAGTACAAGAAAAATTAAAGTAACAGAGAGCACATAATTTTTTTCTGCCTCATGCCTCATTATAAGCCATGGCATTTTTGCTTCCTTGTAATGCCACTTCAGATCCTCTAACTGCCACATTGGTGGTGAAGCAAAAAAACCCTTAACTTACTTTATACTCAGTTGCAGGGAAGTAAATCTCACTATCAAAAAAACAAAACGTATGTTTCATCCCAAATATATTTCGGTCATAAGTTACAGAGAATCATGAGTATGACAGCATATTTCTATTCAATTTTAGTTTTCTGCAATGTGCTACATTCCTAAATTATTGCATTCAATAAAACAAGGGTTCTAAATAACTTTTATTAGCAGAGACACATCATAACTATCTCATCTATCTTAGTAAGCCTAACTGCTGGAGAGAAGAGACATATTTTAAAACTAATGTCACAATCACATTGTGAACATCTTGAAAAAACTTATATCCTAAAAATAGAGAAATTCTTCTGTCAGTTTTTTAAAATAGGAGAAACAAGACAAAAAAAACCCCACTTGTACTTCTATTGATGTTATCCTCAATTGTTTACCTTAACCTTTCAGAATAGTACTATTTTAATGCTTTACATTAATTAGGTTTAAAATAATGCAAAGCTTAAATGTCCCTTGACTAAACAATAAAACAGCTGTACTACATAACAAGATAATAGTTGAAATATCTATCAGAGAAGACAGCTTTTGAGATAACAAAGACTGCCAAGAAGTCGAACAGAAAGTTGAAAAGATTGATTCTTAACACTTTTGTACAGTTATTAAATATATATATATATATAATAGATTTAACATGTTATTACAAATACTCATAAGAAAGTTACAAGAAATACTGCTACATTTTATAAAGCAATGTCTAGAAACAGGAGTAAATATTTGTGATAGAATGGATTTGAAATACTCCTTGCAAATTCCACTGTTGTCTTCTGTTAGTTTGTGAGAAAATAACGAGTCCTTTGAGATTAACACGAGGTAAACCGGGGGGAGTGGCTGCTTCAGAGGACAAAGTCACTCTTTGCTGTCGACCTAGTTAGAGTTTACTTCTCAAAAATAGGTCTGTTCCCTAACTCTTGCATAACTTAGTGCAAAGTAAAATAGGAACAGATTCCATAAGATGGGGAAATGGAGGCACTTCTTGTTATGCCATGTTCTTTATAATGCACATGGGAAAAGAAACTAAGAATTCTCTCATTTCAGATAAGAAAGAGAAGAAATTGCAATATTGCTTCCATACAGTCTTCATAATGCAAATCAATCTGTCTTTCAAGTGGAGTGCATAAAAGGTTGGGGAATAGGGATTTAAACTTTTTAAAAAGACTTCTAAGAACCATAGATTAAGTTTTCTCTAAGCTTCACTGAAGTTGTTTAGATATATTGTTCTCAATTCAGTCTTCGCTTTCAGTTTATATGTCTTTCTCTATCAGTGCAAAATGTATGTAAAATGGATATAAAATGCAACCAAATCAGACATGGCATTTTATATCTACTCTATACTCATTCTGTTCTAGGACAATTGAGAACAGTAAGCAGCCTGTCCTGGTTTTGCTAGGATAGAGTTAATTTTCTTTTTAGTAATTAGAATAGCAGTATTTTACTTTCAGTGTTTCAGTTCAGACTTATCATGAGAAGAACGTTGATAAAGTACCAATGTTTTTAGTTACTGCAGCTTAAGGCCACGCTGTTTGTTTCACAGCTGCACCAGGACTGGGAGGGGAAGCGCAGTGAGGAGCAAAACCCAAAACTGGCATCTGGTTGTGCCAATGAAATATTCCATAACATATCACGTCATGTCAGTATATTAACCAGGGATGACCGGAAGACGGTACTCATTCTCTCGGGGATCGCTCGGGCTCACTCTTCCGGGGTTTCGGTTCGGGACCGTCTCGGCTCCGGGATCGTTAGCCGGCACAGGCTGGGAATTGGTCAGTGGGCGGTGAGCACTGTGTATCACTCATTTGTGTAGTCTGTTATCACTGTTGTTATCATTATCATTTTCTTTTAATTAGTAAATAGTTTTTATCTCAAACCCGTGAGTCCTTGCCCTTCTTTCCAAATTCTCTCCCCTACTCCCTGGGTGAGGGGGGGCGGGGAGGGTGATAGAGCAGGCTGTGTTTGGCTGCAAGCTGCAAGCAAAAGGGTGAATCCACCCAAACCACCACACAGCCTTATTCTCTTCTGTATGGTATTGGTGAAAAAGGATCCTTTTAATGACCACCACATATTTTAAGTTTTACCGTCTTTAAAGCACTAGTCATGAGGACTTATGGAAAAATAGACTACATGCTGAGACAGGTTCCTTCAGAGAAATCAGCCTCAGTATGTTATGTCATACTGTTAGTTAAGTGTTCTGCTTTTGATCAGCCAGTAAGCCCCTATGGTGAAAGGAGAAATATCAGTTATATTAACTGGAAAATTATTTGCAGAATAAAAATGTAAGAGACCAATTAGCATTAAAATTTGGCCAAAAAGATGATAAGAACATATGTTCAGGATTAATTTGGTATAGACTTTCAGCCTTCTGATGTCACAGACTAAAGAAGTGAGGCTACTCACTAATGGAATGTCAGCCATGAGCAGGGTGACACCAACACAGACCGTGCCTCACAGGGTCTGACCACAGCAAACAGAACCAGCTGCTGGTAATAGAGTCCATCAACATTCCCAGATAAGGAAAAGTAAAAAAAAAAAAACAAAAAACAAAAAAACAACAAAAAAACCCAGATCTGAGGTCCATTTCAAGATGTTCAGTCAGCAGCAACAAGAGTCAGGCCCAAAGAATGCAAAGAAGTTACAGCATAGCTCTGAGGGAGGCATCCATGAAACAAGGTGCCTGCACAGTATGCATGAAGTCCATACAGCAAGCAGAGATAGGATCAGAGAAAGGCACACCTTGTACATAGCTCAACTAAGAACTGGCTTCCCAGGACTGAGCTTAGCTGGGGATGGATGCCCAAAATGAGGCTGATAGGCCTATTAGTGCCCTGATGACTCTGAGAGCCAGAAGAGGTAAAAAACACTAGAAGTCTAAAATTTTGTTTTTAATATTCAGAAAAAACAAACCAACAAACAACAACAAAACAAGTAACCCCCCCCAAAAAAAAAATCCAAACATTTCAATATTTTAATTTATTCCTATTTGATATATGAAAACATGACTGATCAAACAATGAATTCAAGTTACAGGCATTCTCAGAAAGTTTGTGGATGATGACAGCCTGAGAGGAGAAATCAATTTGCTGGAGGGCAGGGTTGCTCTTCAGAGGGATCTGGACAGGCTGGAACCACAAGCTGACAGGAACCTCTTGAAGTTAAATAAAAGCACATGCAAAATTCTTCATCTGGGATGGAATAACTCCAGGCAACAGCATAAGCTGGGGGCCAGTTGCCTAGGAAGCAGTTCTGTAGAAAGAAATCTGTGATCCAGGTGGACATTAAATTGAAAATGAGCCAGCAAATGTGCCCTTGCAGCAAGGGAGGTCAAACATATACCAGGTTGTATTTTTAAGACCCAGGAAAGTGATCCTTAAGACCACAGATGTTCATGAAATCTTCTTGTTTCATCACAAACTTCCTTGTACTTGATAACTCCTAATCTGTGCAAATAAATTCCCTACTTAGCACTGAAATAACAGTACTTCCTCAAAGTAATGTGGATTGAAAATTTCCATCCAATATAATAGAAAATAGTTCTTACTTGTCTAAAAAAACCTCCAAAATCTGAAAGTTACATCCTTTTTCTCAAACTTTCACTATAAAAATATGTTTGTATTATTTAGGCCCAAACTGAACAAATTACACCTTACATAAAGCTGTATGATAGCTTTCCCAAATATACTTTTACCTGACTCTTTCAACCAAAATATTATGATGCCTTAATTCTTCATGGAAAATATAATAATTTTGGACTTTAAAAAATTTTGTATGCCATTAAAAAGTTTTCATTCAAAATATTAGCACAAACTCAGTTAGCAGAGGGAACTTTACATGGAGTTATAAGATGGCCCTGCGGAATTCCTGACACTGGTTTGCCTCAGCAAGGTCAAGTAGGGATCTTCATTCATATTTAAATTCCAGCTAATATTCAGAGAGATGGTTTTGCATCATATTTTCCAGACTTAATTAGTAACATCTGGACAAATGGTAACAGATTTAGAAGTGCTAAGAAATTCATGTGCCAAATGAGGGAAGTAAGGAATGGAATACAAGTACTCAGGAGAATAAGAGAGATTTTTCAGTAAAGCATTTTATGCTTTATTTCATCCCACAAATGTAAGAAAGCAGAAAAGGGAAATATAGTAAAACAAAGGGAAAAATTAAGGTCCTGATCTTCCCCTGACTCCTAGAACCAGGACAAGCATACTTACCAAAGGGGCAAATAACAAGCAACTATGCAACAGCTAAGTGAGAGAATAAAAAACTTAGATTAGGTAGGGAGAGGACAAAGTTTGATTAATATGAAAAACTAGAGCTACTCATAACAAAGTTATAGAATCATACGGTCACAGAATGGTTAGTGTTGGAAGGGATCTTAAAGATCATCTAGTTCCAGCCCCCCTGACATCAACAGGGACACCTTCCAGTAGACAAGGTTACTCAAAGCCTCACCCAACCTGGCCTTGAACACTTCCAGGGAATGGGCATCCACAACTTCTCTGGGCAACCTGTTCCAGTGTCTCACCACCCTCATAGTAAAGAATTTCTTCCTAATATCTAAACTAAACCTACCCTCTTCCAGTTTAAAGCCATTTCTCCTTGTTCTATAATTAACTGGCCTAATAAAAAGTCCCTCCCCAGCTTTCTTG
>NW_010288345.1:0-560 GCF_000700745.2 Antrostomus carolinensis | reverse complement strand
GAGCACATCCAGCCTCGTGCAGGGAGGAAACCAGGCGCTCTGCTCCCAGCCACCTCCTGCAAACATCAGCACACAGAGCTGTAACTGTTTTCTAACAGGAGAAGACATCTCCTTGGGTATTTCCACGTCAAATAACGCTGAACACAAGGGCTAGAGAGGCTGCAGGTGAACTCCTCACCATGCCTGACACCAGCAGCCATCTCCTCACTGCTAACACCCCGGCCATCCCACGTCCTGCTGCCCCATTTACGGACTGGGACACTCGCTTCCAGGCCAGCAGATGACTGCGAGAGCTGAGAAAAGCCCCGCTCCTCACACCAGGCTCCTCCACTCCGCACAGACCGAGGCTGAGATGGGATCACACCAGCCCAGACACCCCAGGCTCGGCTCACCCAGTGCCCTGCCTGGGGCAGTGATGCTGAAGAAGCAGCCAGGCAGCTCCCAGGGGATCCTTCCCCCGCCAAGCGCTGCCAGTCTCCCCCAGGAAGCTGTTCAGAAGTGGCTGTGCTGGGTGCAGGAGGAGCTGAGCCCCCTCCCCAGCTCAGGAGCCAGCACGTTCC
>NW_010288344.1:0-1081 GCF_000700745.2 Antrostomus carolinensis | reverse complement strand
GGGGGAAGGATAAGGGTGGAAAATGGTTTTAAATTTTAAATGAGAAGGGGGAAAGTGGGGGAAAAAGTGAAGGAAAAGGGGAAAAGAAAGGGGAAAAATGAAGGAAGGAAAGAGAAATTAAGAAATGAAAGGAAAAAATAAGAAATAGAAGGAAAAGGAAAAATTAAAAAAGAAAAATAGGAAAAATTAAAAATAAATAAAATAAAAAATTAAAAAAAAAAGAAAAAGAGGAAGAAATAAAAAGGGAAAAGGAAAAATTAAGGAAAAAGGGGGAAAAAAAAGAAATGAGGTAAAAAGAAAGAAAAGGGGAAAAAGTAACCAAAAAAAAAAGCAAAAGATTCACCCTGGAAAAAAAAAGAAAGAAAAAAAGATAAAGGAAATTTTTTAAAGGGAAAAAAAAAAGGAAATAATTTAAGGAAAAATAAGGGAAAAATAAAAAATAAGGAAATAAAAGAAAAGAGGAAAATTAAGAAAATAAAAGAAAAAATAAGAAAGAAAAAGAAAAATTAAGGAAAAGGTGAAATTAAGAAAATAAAAGAAAAAATGAGGAAAAGAAAAGAATAAAAAAGGAAAATGAAAGAAAAAATGGAGAAAATAAAGGGGTAAAAAAGAAAATAAAGGAAAATTAAGAAAATGAAAGAATAAAAAAGAAAATAAAGGAAAAAAATAAGAAAATAAAAGAATAAAAAAAAAGAAAATGAAAGAAAAAAATGAGAAAATAAAGGAGTAAAAAAGGAAAATAAATGAAAGAATTAGGAAAATAAAAGAATTAAAAAAAAGAAAATAAAGGAAAAAATAGGAAAATGAAAGAATAAAAAAAGAAAATGAAAGAATAAAAAAAGAAAATGAAAGAATAAAAAAGAAAATAAAGGAAAAAATAAGAAAATGAAAGAATAAAAAAGAAAATAAATAAAAAATTAAGAAAATAAAGGAATAAAAAAAGAAAAGAAAAGAATAAAAAAAGAAAATGAAAGAAAAAAAATGTTTAAAAAAGGAAAAATTGAGGAAAAAATAGAGCAATAATTCAGGGAAAAAATAAGGGAGAAAAAAATAGGGAGGAAAAAAGGGCAAAAGTCCCCCC
>NW_010288343.1:0-1966 GCF_000700745.2 Antrostomus carolinensis | reverse complement strand
ATTCTGTGATCTCTGCTCACACATCTGTACACACACCTGTGCTCACACTTCTGCACGCACCTGGGCACATACACTGCTGCACATGCTCATCTGTGCATGCATCTGCGTGTCCACATCTATATGTGCATCTGCATGTGTAGGTGCTTATTTGCACACACACACATCTGCACACACATCCACACAGAGCCCTGCGTGCACACACCTCCGTGTGCACCGTCTGCACACCCACAGCAGCACACATCTGTCTGTGCAGCCCCATGTGCAGGTGTCTGCGTGTACATCTACACACATATCTGTACACACACATCTGTAAACACACACATCAGCACACACATCTGGCACACCTGAGCACTCACACGCACACCAATGGGTTCCACGCACATCCCTGAACAGCAGCACGAGTGAGTGCACAACTGTTCACACCAGCGCATGGAAATACATTCGCACATACACATCTGCATGTGTGCACACACATTCATGAACAAACACAGCAGCACATGGATCTGCACACACACAAATCTGCACACAGACACACCTGCACACACAAACACATCAGCACACACACCTGCACACACACAAATCCACACACACAAACACATCTGCACGCTCACAGTTGCCCATGAATCTACAGGCACAGATCAGCAGCACACAGGGGAGGGATGTCTACGTGGAGCTGCAGGTACACAGAGACACACATCAGGATGTATATGTTGCACACACAGACACACATCAGCACATATATGTATGGATGCACACAGATACACATCAGGACATATATGTGTGCACACACACATCAGGATGTGTATGTGTGTGCACACAGACACACATCAGCACATATATGTATGGATGCACACAGATACACATCAGGACATATATGTGTGCACACACACATCAGGATGTGTATGTGTGTGCACACAGACACACATCAGCACATATATGTATGGATGCACACAGATACACATCAGGACATATATGTGTGCACACACACATCAGGATGTGTATGTGTGTGCACACAGACACACATCAGCACATATATGTATGGATGCACACAGATACACATCAGGACATATATGTGTGCACACACACATCAGGATGTGTATGTGTGTGCACACAGACACACATCGGCATGTGTATGTTGCACACATAGACACACGTCAGCACATATATGGATGGATGTACACAGATACACATCAGGACATGTATGTGTGCAGACAGACACACATCAGGATGTGTATGTTGCACACAGAGATACACATCAGTACATATATGTATGTGTGCACACAGAGACACATCAGGAGGTGTACATGTGTGCACATGGACACATCAGTACATATATGTGAGCACAGAGACACATCAGCACATATATATGTGCACACAGACACATCAGGATGTATATGTGTGCACACAGAGACACACCAGCACATATATGTCATCAGGATGTATATGTGTTCACACAGAGACACACCAGCACATATATGTGTGCACACACAGACACACCAGCACATATATGTGTGCACACAGACACATCAGCACACATATATGTGCACACAGACACATCAGGATGTATATGTGTGCACACAGAGACACACCAGCACATATATGTGTACACACACAGTCACATCAGCTCATATATATGTGCACACAGACACATCAGGATGTATATGTGTGCACACAGAGACACACCAGCACATATATGTGTACACACACAGTCACATCAGCTCATATATATGTGCACACAGACACATCAGGATGTATATGTGTGCACACAGAGACACACCAGCACATATATGTGTACACACACAGTCACATCAGCTCATATATATGTGCACACAGACACATCAGGACATGTCCATGTGCGCACACCAACACACATCAGGACGTGTATGTGCACACACACGCGTGCACACACGAGTTACGTGTTCACAGCCATGGGTGCACACAGGCACTGTGGGTGCCGATGGCCACA
>NW_010288342.1:26807-28268 GCF_000700745.2 Antrostomus carolinensis | reverse complement strand
TGTCTGCTCGTGTTCAGCTTGTCGCTCACCAGAAAGGAAATATGAAGCAGTGGATTCTGTATCCTCATTCTTCCCACCCTGAAGAAGCCCCCAAGTACAGTGTTTACTCATGTAGTACAGAAAAAGACCAACTAGCTGCAGGAGCAGAGGAACTAATTACATCTGGTCTCTATGGATTTATGTCCTCTGGTAGCTCTGGCAGCTAAACCAGAACATTTATCTCCTCGGGGATTAGTCTTTTGCACCTTATCAGCCTTGTCTTCACTGGGGGCACCAGTATGGTCACTTTTCTCTCTCTCACTGATTATTTAATTAAGCTTTCAGGCATATCATTCCTTTGAGAACCTGCACCTCTACCCAACTTGATTGATATTTGTTTTAAAACTTAAAAATTATTCAAAAATGTAGAGGTCTCTATGGGCAGATAAAATGGGCCTGGCTTCACTTCTTTAGGAAAGCAAGCTCTTGCAAAAATACATTTTTAAATACTTGATATTCTGTAAAGTGAATGAAACAGAGTTTGTTTATTTCCTTTGAAGCATAATGTACAAGATTTTCTTTAAGTATGTGAATATCATTTCATCTAATTTGATAACCTGGAGATGGGACTGTGTGCCTGAAAACTTACTCTCTTTTTTAGCTATAGAAGCTGGTCTATTACACTACTTTATTTCACCCTTTGGAACTTGCTTCTCGGTCTAATTAGAGACCCTGGTGCACTCTCATTAAATCTCTCAAGGAGTATTATTCCCTGAGGAAGTCCTGAGGCCACTGAACTAGATTTGGATTTATAATAGGCACATGATTAGATTAAACTAGTGGGAGAATTCACTAGGTAACACAGGCATGCAAATGTTTATAAATGTATTGATCTGAAATATTACAATTTTTAACATTTAATGGTTAGGTTTATAAAAATAATGTTCCCATTGTTGTAGACTTTTAAAAATCTTTTTTTCTGGGAGAGAAGATGATATTTTATGTTGAGCCTAAATCATTAGACCAAGCAATGACAAGTCTAAAGACTTGCTCTCCTTTTAGAAATGTAGTCTCAACATGACTCAGCATTTAGCCCGCGGTAATTACTGTCAGGATTAATAAGAGCTGTTGAGAAAGCTTCCTTTGTTTACCTTTATTTCAGCAAATTCACCTGATGATTTTTTTTTTGGTTTTGAATAATATATGCATGAGACAACAGGGTATGTCTGGGTGCTTTTTCTTGCTGCTTCACCCTTCTACAACTTGAAATTCCTGCCTGTTTATTAGTAAGAACTAAATGTAAATTTCTTACGTGAATTACTTGGCATAATCATTTTGTTGCAGGAGAAAACCTCACAAGCTGACCCTTGACACAATTTTTTCAGAGTGTATAACTGGGAAGTTCATTTTGCCAAGGGACTGTTGAGGCACAGAGTGATTAAATAACTTCCCCGTGGTCAAAGATTGTGGTAAATGTAGGGA
>NW_010288342.1:16319-26794 GCF_000700745.2 Antrostomus carolinensis | reverse complement strand
TAGGGAAAAAAAATATCCAGCTATCTATTCAAACATCCCAACTCTGCAGACATTGCTCAAGAAGGCAGAAATAACTGGGTTAGATTTTCTGGGACTGTACAACCAATAATTAGATGCTCTCTTTTCTCTTGCTTTTAAAAAGAGCAGGCCCTATTAACGTTTCAGCCTTAGTGTTTAAACTGTTTTCATGGTTGATTCAGTTCAATTAGTCTTCTAGTTATCAATCCTCTGTTGCTTTACCAGCACTCAGAATACTAATTCACTCCTTCATGAATCAGGAAATCTGAACAGAAATTTAACTGGGAATTTTTTTTTTTCTACAAACTGTAGTAACAGGAATTAGTAATTTTGTGCTGCTTACGTCAAATTTAATCAAACCTAAATTTATTAGTAACAAAATTTCAGGTGGCTTCAGTACAGGCAGGACAGGATCCATCAAGATCTCCAAAAAAACCAACCAAGGAGCCCATCCCCAAATTCCTCCTCCCTTTATCCCCCACCCCAAACCCAATGGGGCTCAGCACTTTGCTGGACTGATCTCGTGCTGCCTTCCATCGCTCTGCTCTTGGCTAAGGACAGCAATGAACAGCACAGAAACAAACTGGAACATGGAAATCTGTAACAAAGGGACATCAGACCCTGCACTGGGTCTCAGTTTTGTTTGTGGCTTGATGACGAGCAGATCCTGTTTGTTAAAATCTGGAGTACTTGGTTCTAGAATGCAATAATATCCAACAAGGATTTCAGATTCATCAGTTCTCTTGTACATAACTAAGAGTTTAAGCTCTAAAACGACTCTGTTTTTACATGACAAATACATCCATGGAGCATTTATTAAGAAACAACATTTTATCTCTTGCTTTTCTTGCTGAACGAAGGACTTGACTATTTTACATCTTGATAAAATAACTTGAGTTAAGCATTTTAAGCACTGCTCACCTATTATGTTTCCCCTTGCTAAAATTCAGCAGCTCAGCTCCACCTTCGTCATCATTCAACAGCCACATTGCTGATCTGAATAACCCTGAGTACACGATCACTGCTAAAAAGCTGCAGAGCAGTATCTCAGAAGCATCTGCAGGTATAACAGTGCCATTTAATATTGTCGAAGTTCATTATAAATATTTACTTCTAAGAGTTCTCCAGAATCCAGTATTTTCAGATTTAAGTCTGTCCAACACAATACATTGATGAAAGTTCACCAGAATTTGGCAATAGACATTTTAAAGTGTTTTGATTTCCTTAAAGACCATAGAAGTCTCCTTGGATCTGCTGTAGTGTTTTGCAAATGCAGTTAGCGTTTGGAGAGCTTCTGACAAACCTTCTCCTGTGAGAGCACAACAGGGCTGTACATACCAATTTCTGTCACTGCAGTACTTCTTCACGTTGAATCTCCTGGTGATTTCCTCAGCGTTCAAAGCTCCAGGCAAATCCTGCTTGTTTGCTAGCACGACAACTGGTACGTTTTTTATAAATTCGTTCTTTAAAACGACTTCAAATTCTTTCTTTGATTCTTCCAGACGTCGCTTATCAGCGCTGTCCACAACGTACAGCAATCCATCTGTGTTTTCCAGGAAATTGCACCAAACCTGTCTCATTTTCTGCTGTCCTCCAACATCCCAAAACGTCAGTGTAAGATCTTTCCCGGTTTCAATCATATCGACATTAAAGCCAATTGTTGGAATTGTTAAAAACACCTCGTTACACTTGAACTTGTACAACAGTGTCGATTTTCCTGCAGAATCAAGTCCTAACATCAGTATATTAGCTTGCTTGATTTTGGAGTGTTTGGTGTTCTGGAGGCCCATCTGTGTCTCAGTGTTCTCCAGTAAGCTGGAATTCACCCTCTTCCGTGAAGCCAATTTTTCCCAAGAAGATGTTATTTCCTCCTCCGTGAGATGAAGAACAGAGAGTCAGGAAGAGGAAGGGGAAGAAGCAGCTTTGTGCTATGAACAGTAAGTAAAAGCTCGGTACAAACACACGCTGGCTTTTATCAACTTGATAATACGCAAACAGAATTTATGAAGGTGTAATGTTCAGTGCCAAGCCTGTGGGTGGAACACAACTATGAGTAACGTACCAATTGGTCACAGGCGCAAAGGTTACAGTCTGTGAACGTGTCTGAACAGTCAACCACACTTCCATGACCATTTAAGAACTCTTTACCTTGTCAAATTGTGTGTACTGAACCAGCAGCATCCTGGTTATATCCCTAATCCCATGGTCCAGGGAACCGCTAGCTGTCTGTCCTGTTTCAGTGCGTGCCCTGAGATAAATCCCTTTATGATCCCTGCTGCATCCGTTTTGGAAAAGAAACAAAATACAAACACAGGCAGTGAGAGAAATCTTAAGGTTTGTCGGCACTTTTCAATCCACAGAATGACAAAGTACCTGATTTAGGGGTGCATCTCATCTCCCAGCAACAAATTAATCTCCAGAGGTTTCTGATGTGACTCTATGTGGGCACGTGGACTCAATCAAACTAGAAGAGAACTCCACTTGAAAATGTGCTCTGCTCTAACTGCCGGCCTCCGGCTCCATCAGTCACTCCTCTGCCCACTCCTGCATGAAGCTGGCTGCTTTGATTACCATAACTTGGTGAGTTATGTCTGTACGAACAAGTTTTAACTGCAGCCTGCATAGTGGAGACTAAATACACGTCTTATGATCTGGGTCATTACTGAGATTCATCTACCTGAAATTAAAAATAGCTTCATTATGCTCTATTCTATTGTCACCCACTGATCTATGATCAAGATTTCCTTCAGGAAAGAAACAAAAAGGGGGGAAGTAACTGAGTTTCAATCAAAAGATTTTTTTTTTACAGCATTCTAAATAGTAGACTAAAAAAAAGAGGAGATAGAAAAAAAGAAAAAATAGTCTAATATTATTTAATTCATATTGAATCTCCATTTTTTTGTCAGCAGACCTACATGGGGCTGGTCCAGTGCATTCTGAGTATTGCAATACTTATTTGCCCTTATACACAGATGCACTAATATTAGTTATGACCATTTGTCTTTGTGCTTCAGAAAATACATAATCAGCAAAAAGATGTAAAGGTTTTCTGGCCGAATGAGCTGCTGACTGATAGGGTAATCATTTCGATAATGACGACATTGGGTTGTATAAAATAAACCTTGGTCTTGACAGACAAGTTATATTCTGGTTACTCTTGAAGCTAAAAGGGTTATACCAGAGCTAATTGGGGGCAACAAAAGATGTCAGTGACATACTCACTGTTGTACATTTTTCGTATTTAATAACATGTATAGATTATGTGTGGGGTTTCTTTCAGGAGCAGGTCATGATGTATTAAACCAGGGAAGAAAATGTTTGCATTTCTTTATAAATAATGTATATAAATGAATCGAAAGATGGAGAGACAGGAAGCTATGCAAAATACATTGTTAACACAGTCAAATGAATCATAATTCCCTGCAAAATAGCACGCCATTTCCTTGAGAGATGGTTATCTGGATCAAGGGCAAACCCTCCCTTCTGTGCGAGCGGTGACAGCGCGGATGGATGGTCTGTGTCCCCGGGTCGTGCTGTGATTTAAAGATTATGTTTGCTCCAACTGCGTTCGATATTCACGGTCTCAACTGCTATTTTATTACATCAGACTATCACTTCAAAGAAGTGATTAAGCAACGTCTGAGTTTTTACAAGCTAATTACATTTATTTCCAGGACGGAACAGCTCGCTTTCGAAGACTCCCTGCTTTTGCAGTTTTAATTGTAACCGGAGTCAAATGTGAATTTGGTTCAGAGCAAGATTTTGTGATCCAGAGCCGCTTCCAGTTGTGTTTTCCTGCCTTACTTTGGACTGTGTGTACCAGCAGGAGATCAAACCAGCAGCACAAGACGGAGCGCCAGGCAGCCTTCTGCACGCAGGTTCCAGATCCGTATTTGTACCAAAAGGTGAATGTTTAAAAGAATGAAACATCTCCCTTGGATTTGTCCAAAGGTGTATTTGCTTTGCCGGGGTGAGGCTATCTTGCTTGTATGGGGTTTGCCTCTATGTTCAGTTTAAAAAAAAAACCAAACTCAAAAGAGTAATAAAACTGGAACAGCTGCTCGACCATCAGTTAATCAGAACTCCAGCTTTGCACAATAAACCTTTTGTAAACTATGTAGGTTTATGTGAACTATGGAGTCGTCCACACAGGATATTCCCACCGCGACTGGGTGCTTTTGTAACGTGACAAAATGTAATTTGTCATAATTTAGAGAAGCTTTGGGGATAAATCCTGCCCGTGATCAATTCTGGTAGCTGAAGGGAGAGTGCACCTTCCATTTGGAAATGCCTATCTCCTTTCCTGGGAATCCATAAACTTCAACCTCTCTCCTGAAACTTCAGCCTCTCTCCTAAAACTTCAACCTCTCTCCTGAAACTTCAACCTCTCTCCTGAAACTTCAACCTCTCTCCTGAAACTTCAGCCTCTCTCCTAAAACTTCAGCCTCTCTCCTAAAACTTCAGCCTCTCTCCTAAAACTTCAGCCTCTCTCCTAAAACGCCACCCTCTCTCCTAAAACTTCAGCCTCTCTCCAAAAACTTCAGCCTCTCTCCTAAAACTTCAGCCTCTCTCCTGAAACTTCACCCTCTCTCCTGAAACTTCAACCTCTCTCCTGAAACTTCAACCTCTCTCCTGAAACTTCAGCCTCTCTCCTACCCGCACTGTGGTTTTCAAAAGGCACCGGCCGGGGTTTTAAGAGCACTGCCAAGGACTGGCCGGCAGCCCATGGCCGCCATTTGCTGCGTCCCCGGGCAGGAGGCGGAGGAGGAGGCGGGTATTACCCGGTGACCGCCGCGGCCAGCCGGCCCCTGCCTGCCCAGAGCTCGGGCAGCCCTTCCTCTGAGGAGGTACCGCCTTTCCCCTCCCTGCCCCGCCTGGTAACGGTAACGGGGAGCGGGCGCGGAGACATCCCAAGCCTGAGGGGCCGGGAGGGCACAGCGGTGGTGGTGCCGCCGCCGCCGCCCTTTAACGTTGTGAGGGCGGGTGGAGGGGCCGTGACCGAGCCGCGGGCACCGACGGGCTGTGGGGAGGCGGCGGGGCCGAGCGCTGCCCAGGGGCGCTGAGGGGAGAGCAGCCTCCCGTGTGGGTACAACGTACCGCTCTGTGCCTGTTTTTAATAGAAAACAGTTCAATGGCTTTAAATTTAAAAGTGCATTTCTTCGGAATGAATTCTGCCTCTTGGGCAGTTACCTCGTAATTAATCTCCATGTAATGACAAGTTGCCTAGAGCGGAGAATCGAGATAAGTTTGGGCCAGTAGAGGTGAGAGCAGGTCATTGTTAAAGGTTATCTAAAATAAATTAAAAGATATATTAAATCACCATAGCCCGGGATCTTGCAAAAATTCCTCTAGTTTCTATTATTAGTAAGTCATAGGAAGAAAATGAGAAGCCAGGAACAGTAATATATTTCCAAATGATTTATGCTGGTAGCATTTTAAAATACAAGTATTTTTCTGTACATCTAACGTGTTAAATACAGGGTTTTTTTAGCCTTTAAATCGGACTATCCAGTGGTTATTGTAATTATTAGACTTTAACGAATATGCAAACTTGCCACCTTTTTCCTGTCAAGAACATCTGCACTCAGTAATAGAGCAGAGTGTGAGGAAATGTGTCTAAAATGACTATAGAGCATGCTCACTACGTGTTTTCCTACATTTGTTTTAAAGTTGATCAGCTTTATCAGTCAACATAATCTCAAGACTCTATTGTGTGGTGCCAGCAGGCTGTGAGCTTGGAAACAAATGGAAGTATTTCCCTGACAGGAGCAGTTCTTGACCCGGTATTGCTCCCGCCGCGCGTCCTGTGCTGCTGCAGTACAACTGGAAGGTAAAAACTGACTGGGAGTGATGGGGAACCTCTCCTGAGCGTAGCTGGAAGGTCTGCAACTCCACCTCCTCCGAGCAAAAGTGCCAGCTCAACTTTCAGACCCCGCTTCTTCAACCTTGTTATTTTGGTTTAAGCATTTGAAATAAGAAGAGAGGGAGATCATCCTGTGGAAGGCTGTGGTTAGAGTTTCCCTTTTCATTTGCCCTTTCATTCTTTTCTGCGTGTGTTTGAAGTCAAGAGTTCTGCTCTTCCTGATGTTGCAGGATGAGTGCCTGTATTTTGAATTCTCAGCACTGCAGAAAGAGCTGTCTCATGTTTTGGGGAGTGTAGTTTCTACCCCATGACCGTTATAAAAGCCATGTTTTGGTGAACCTATGTTAGTCTGACAACAGTTCAGCATACTGCTGGGGGGATGTGACCTTAGGGAAGAGAACAGCAGGTTTCGTGGGGACTGGGCTTCCAAGCTCTTCGGAAATCACCCAGTAAAACAGCATTTTACAGTGCTTGTCTGAGATGCCCTGTAGTGCAGGCTTTTTGTGAGGATGCAGAAGCTTTAAGATTGTGTTTTGCATAGTGTAGCCAAAGGACCTAAATTAGTGATTTATTTTCCCAGATTTTTTCATTACGTAGCATATCAGGCATTGGTCTCTGAATCTGTTGTTCAAAAATGTCATCAGGCTTTTCTGTTCATAAAGAATCAAAATCCTTATAATCAGATTTTTTTTTTTTTTCTATTAGGTAGTCAAGAATGATCAAACTTTGATATGCTTTTACTTAAAATTGATCATAAAACCCTGAGAAATGTTATTGATATAAAATGAAATACATAAGCACTGGTATATAACTTCCAGTATGAAAGTCAGGTTGCTATATAGAAAGAGAGAAGAATGAGCTTCCTCCTCTTCCCCCCATAAAGCCAGGAAGAAAATACCAGATTGGCAAATCTGAGTTTTTTATGGTTATAATCAGCTTCCCTAAATACAGTTTGAACAGTCCCGATGATACTTCCCTATGCACTTGCCAAACTTCTGTTCTGTTTTACTTGCATATGTATAATCCTCGTGGAGAAAAAGAAGTGAATCAACATAAAGCTTCTGAGGTTCTATGTTTTTTATAAGTTAGGACATCAGTCAGGTTAAGAAATTCTTAATAAAACTCACTTCTCCACCTGCAGTTAGGTGAGGTACCTTTAATGAAGGATTCACTCCCACTACCCGTGCAGTGTTTTTGGAGTGATGCAGCTTTGAGAGGGATCAGTCTGAAATTCTTCTATTTAAATACCTATTTGTATAAAAATAGCTTTAATACATTTTAAGTGATGTGCTGTGCATTGCTGAGGAAACTGGCTCTGAATGCTTCCTTTAAAGGCTGGTTAATTTAAATTCACATCATACACAGAAACACAAGGCAGGTGGGCTCTGGCAAATGAAATTCCCCTAAATTCTAGCGTGCTATATTGATTTTTGGATATTTTTTTTTTCATATAAAACATTTAGACTCCCTGCAGTGATCTTTTTGAAGATAAGTTAAATAGTAATTATTTGCGTTGTGAGATTGATCCTTCCGTCCTCTTTACTTTGTGGATATTTTACAGTACTGGGTAAATATTATTACTGCAAACATTAGAAATCGTTTGGAATTCCCACAGTAAAGACACTGTAATTATTTTGGCTTAAAGATATTTAATATATGTACACAGTGTGTGTAGTTTTCAAGAAATAGAGTGAAGGGAAGCACTGCTAAATGGAGGGTACAGGACTGAGATTCTTTTTGGAAGGATGTATTGATACGAGTATCTAGTCCTGACCCTGCAGTAGTGTCTTCAGCATGGACTCCACGGGGGTTTGTGGGTACCTGCCCTGTAGGTTGGACCAAGATGTGTGTCTTGAACCCCAAAATGCCTTTGGTTCATCTCCATCTCTGGTGCCAATTGCCCTTTTCAGTTTGTGTGGCATTATCTGGTGGAGCCGAGCGAATCTGTTGCGTTTTTGTAGACTTTTTGTGACAATAATGCAGCTGGGATCCTTTCTTCTTCAGAACTTCGATCGGTGGAAGCAGCAGGAGGATTTTGTCGTGTCTTGTGTGTTTAAATGGGAAATATTAGAAGAATTTACAAAACTTCTTTAAAGATTTGAAGCTCGTTCGCTCCCGTTAGGTCAATTGTAAAGCTGCTATGACAAATAGCAGTTGGTTGCAATGCCCCTTTATTAAATCACTTGATTTAATTAGCACTTACTAGGAAGTAAATGCTTGCTGTCTACTGTTGTGGGAGTAGCCATGTCTTTGGGCAGTGCCAGAGCTCAGTCTGTCTGTCAGGGCAGGTTTGTGTTTGCATGTCTGCAGCTCCTCAGGAAGTTGATTTTCTCCATCTCCCCTCATCACCTATTCAGTCAATTTGGATCAAGTAGCTGCTCAGCCCTTAAATAAGGGATGAAATATAGCATCACAGAATGGTTTGGGTTGGAAGGGACCTTAAAGATCATCCAGTTCCACCCCCCCTGCCATCAGCAGGGACACCTTCCACTAGACCAGGTTGCTCAAAGCCTCATCCAGCCTGGCCTTCAACACTTCCAGGGAGGAGCAGCCACAACTTCCTTGGGCAACCTGTTCCAGTGTCTGACCACCCTCACAGTGAAGAGCTTGTGCTTCTCTTTATTCCCTGCTTTCTTGGCTGATTTGCTCCAGCTTGTAAAAATGAGTAGAACTGCCTTTCTTTGAAATAAATTACAGATTTTTTACACTTCTGAACATCAGTTTGCCGAGCGCTTTGCAGCCATTGGATTTTGTGCACAGTATTCCTTCTGTGAGGTTGGAGTCTCTGGGATCACAACCCTTGCCGTGTGATCTTTGGCAGAGATCAGGTTTGTGTAGGGGAGATTTCCAAGGTGAAAGCTGTGGAGGTTTCCATCCATCCTGTGCTCAGTAGCAGCTCAATGTTCTGCTCCTGTTTGTTTTCTAGGATCCAACATTGAGTCATGGTGTATCTAACAGCTGGAGTCTTGGATTTGTCTTCATTATATTACAGCGTGCTTTCAACTGACACTGTAGGCAAGGTAAGAAAAAGGTAATATTTGAACAATAGCATTCTGAATACTACTTTTTCCCTTTCTTTTTCAGCCAGAAACACGCTTCAGAACTCGTGGTGCATATTCTGAAGGTGACTGACGCGCTTCTGCAAAGCAGTTACTGCCCAGTTGCAGTTTGTGTCATGTATCAGAGACCATTAAAATGGACTTTTTGGTTTCTCCTTGTCTTTTCTGTCATAACCATGTGGTACATCATGACTTTTTCTTCCAACGCTGTGATTGAGCATACAAACCTGATGTATTTCTATGAATACGAACCGGTTTACAAGCAGCACTACCTCTTCACGCTGAGGGAGCGCTCGGAATGCAAAGACATCAATCCATTTCTAGTCATCTTGGTGTCTTCACGTCCGAAGGATGTGAAGGCCAGGCAGGCCATCAGGATAACATGGGGATCTCAAAGCTTCTGGTGGGGCCATCGCATTCTAACCCTGTTCTTACTAGGTCAGGACACTCCAAGAGAAGACAACGCTGCAGAGCTGTCGGTAGAAGATGAAAGTCTCCTCTACGGTGACATAATTGGCCAAGATTTTCTGGACACTTACAACAATCTCACCTTGAAAACGATCATGGGGTTCAGGTGGGTCAGCGAGTTCTGTTCCAACGTGAGGTTCCTCATGAAGACCGATGCCGACGTCTTCATCAACACTGGTAACTTGGTAAAATTTCTTCTGAAGCTGAATTCCTCAGAAAATGTTTTTACTGGTTATCCTCTCATAGATAACTTTGCCTACAGAGGCTTTTACCAAAAAACATACATCTCTTACCATGAATATCCCTTCAGGTTGTATCCTCCCTATTGCAGCGGGATGGGTTATATACTGGATGGAAAACTGGCTCTGAGGATTTATGAACTGATGAGTCATATCAAACCTATTAAATTTGAAGATGTTTATGTTGGAATTTGTTTAAATCTACTTAAAGTGAACATCAGTGTTCCAGAAGATAAACAACAGTTCTTTCTTTATAAAATTAATTTTGATATCTGTAAGTATAGACATTTGATTGCAGTACATGGCGTGACATCAAGTGAAATAATCAGGTTTTGGCAGGATTTGTCATCAGACACTTCAGTTACTTGCCTTTAATTCTGTCTTTATTTATAAACTTCAACCTATTCGGTGTTTTTACAAAAACCAGGGCAACACAAAACAAAAACACAGCCGTAGAGATGACTTGGGCTGAAGGAGGGCTGTGCTGAGCTGTGCTGCAGGGACAAAGCAGCAGTGGCAGCGTTTCTCTGGGACATTTTAATATTCTTAAATAAAAATCTTAGGCATCTGCAATGCACTTTTCCATGTATGTATCCATGCAGGATACTTTGGAATACGCTCTCCTGTTTTCCTCTGACACTTCTCCACCTGGTCTGTTATAACCACAGGATTTCTACCCGACTTTTGGAATGTATGAAATGTCACCGAGGAATAATGTTTACACCAAGAAACGAGCTTGGAAGATGCTTCCCAAATTCACACACACAGAGAATCACACAATGGTTGGGGTTGGAAGGGACCTCTGGAGATCATCCAGTCCAACCCCCC